>NW_028280883.1:0-300000 GCF_059751285.1 Brachycentrus maculatus | reverse complement strand
AAGATATTACTTTTTAGCAATAAGCCCGCAAATATACATGTTTCTTTTCTGTACATGAAGTTTAAATATGTAAATAAATATCTCAAAAATCTCAAAAATACATTTTTTTAATATATAAATAAGTCTGGATTTACCACCTGGCTTTGGCTGACAGAAGTGAATGCATAATACACTATGTAACAAACACAATTCTGCCAATTATTGAACACCCTTACGGGGTTAATTTTTTGAACAACATATGATATTAGATAACTTAAAAATCCATTTTTTTTTATGCATAGATAATATGGAAGTATGGGCATTCTAGGAATTTTTTAGATCTTTTTTTTTACCAGTTGATTATCAATAATCTATTATGATTTATTCATATCAGATACTGGGTTATTCACCCTACGGATGATATGTCGATACTATAGGTGTTTAAACTTTAGATGAAAGTCACTTTTGTGCGAATGAAGATATGTAGATGTGAAAAGAAGTTTATATTCTTGCACTTGACTCGTGAGTCGTGTCCACCCACGCATTTCCAGGACTGTGCAAGGGGCGTGGTCATCCCGAGGGGCGGAGCCCAGTTTTTTATGACGAGTTTTACTATGACGTTTTTTATGTCGGTTTTTCATTTTTTATTATGACTGGTTTTTTATGACAAGTATTTTTTTAAAGGCTTTTTTATAACGAGTTATTTTTAAGACGAGCATTTTTACGTCGAGTTTTTTCTACCACTAGTTTTTTTATGACGATTTTTTTTATGACGAGTTTTTTAATGACGAGTTTTTTTATGACGAATTTTTATGACGAGTTTTTTTATGACTAGTTTTTTTATGACGAGTTTTTTTATGACGAGTTTTTTTTATGGCGGGTTGACATGTCGCAAGCCCTGTAAATACCCAGATATCCATGTCCTTCTACATTTATGTTAAAATGTCAAAATGATATCATTTTTTTTACACTAGCTGTACCTACTGTGGCTCAGTTTGAAATGGAACTGATAGAAAATAGAAACCATACATTTCTCATCTTTAATCTCACATTACTTGTGAAGCAATTAAAATCTTGAAAATTCATGAAATGCCGATTTAAATACAAAAATAAAACATTAGTCTAATACCAATTTTTGAGTTTATTAATATAAACACGACAAGTTTCTAGAACTACAGATGTTCTCATCAACAGGTGAAAATTTTCTATTTTCACCTGTTTTCACAAAAGCAATAGAAACAAATTTCTAAATACAGTCACATCACCCCACTACTTCACCAACTGCACTGGTCACGGTTTCCCGAAAGGGTTGAGTATAAACTCTGTCTGCTCATGTGTAAATCAATACATAATACGGCTCCAGAGTACCTTAAAGAGCTGTGTATTCAAGACCAATTGGTCGATAGACGTCTCACGCTTCGATCTTCTGCAACAACTGCTATGGGTAAAGTGATGTTACCGCTCGCAGCCAGGGTACTAATTTGGAGAACAAACAAAAAATCCAATATATATATAACAATAAAATAAAACCCTTATCCGCACCCCAATGGTCCATATGGAACTGTGTCTTATAAACGCAGTGTTATCATGATCGTTTAAAATATATATATATTTATATATAAATATATATATATATATATATATATATATATATATATATATATATATATATATATATATATATATATATATATATATATATATATATAAATATATATATATATATATATATATATATATATATATATATATATATATATATATATATACACATGTATACATATATATATATATATATTTATATTGGATTTTTGTTTGTTTTTAAAAACATACATTTTATTTTATAAACAGTAAAGAAAAAGTATTTTTATTTTTAAACGGTGTAATTTTTTTAGAATACATTTTTTTACTCCTTACCTTAAAATAATTCTTTTCTTTTCAAAACAATGTATTTATTTCGAAGAAATCTTTACTTATATTTCCATACAAAAACGGCGTTTTAAGCAAAAAATCAAAAGCGTCAAATGTAACTTAGGTCCAAAGATTACAGTTACATAAATTCATTAAAATATGTGTCGGTTTGTGGTCCCGTAGTTAGTGTCGCGGACTCTTGAGTCAGAGTTTCTCGGTTCGAACCCACTCTACCACAATTTGATACCTATTTCTGATAATGAGCCACTTTAGCTCACAGAAATAGCGTAAAATTGAAGTTTTTTTTGTAAATAATCAAATCACCAATATTTCTCTTTTTTAATTTAAAATTTTATTAAATTATCATATATATGTAAATAAAAGTGGAATTCAATCCAATAACCGTGTTTAATTTTGGATATATTACCCAACGATTCAGAATGGAATTCTACAATACCAACTGTGCAGTTTTAATAAATACTAAAGTACTACTACTACTACTACTACTACCATCACGCCGTTTCCCCGCAGGGGTAGGCAGAGAGGATGGAACGCCACACTCTTCTGTCCTGACATACACTCCTAGCCTCCTTCACATCCATACATCTAGTCATACATGCCCTCCGATTATGCAGACTTTTGACACCGCCAGATTTTAGGTTCTGATTAATCTGATCGTGCCAAGTCTTTTTCGGTCGTCCACGTTCTGTTTTCCCTCTCACATTCGCCACATATATTTTCTTAGTCATTCTCTCGCTACAATACTAAAGTATCGTATTATTTTTTGACATCTCCTGCAAATGGAGATAATCCAGATTTTGTGAACAAGTATTTGGACACACTCAAAATGTTGTAACTCAAGTATCAAAAAATAAATAATTAAATAAAAAAGGAAGAAATAAAAAAAAAAAACATATTTTAGTATTTTGACATTATTTTATGAAAATATTGTATTTTATAGTTATCATTCGAGCACTGCCCGCAGGGAATGCAGTGTTGCCGGCTCGTCGAGTGCACAGCCAGTATCCAAGCTCAGTCAAGCCGAATCGAGACTATGGAACCACCGCCATACTAGACCCAGGGGTTGCCAACATTAGACCCAGGAGCCAAATCGACACACAGTAACTTCATACATGCAAAAACAATCCCAACAAACCCATTTAAGGGTGTAATCTCAAATATACAAAGTCAGAACGCGACTGAAAGTAGACTGAATGACGTCGAAATGCGATAATATATATTTTTTTAAAGTTAGATAAATCGAAAATCCACTAACAATGATTATAGAAAACACTTGTTTTATACCACTTGAGTTTTATTAAAGACTACAAGTTTCGGAAGTTAAACTTCCATCATTCAGGTCTGTATAATAACTAAAATATAAAATATAAAATTGTTCTATTAATAAGGAGAGGGGAAAGTTAGGGGGAGGTTAGTAAAAAATCCACTTGATGATCTATAAACCTTGTACATAATAAGAAAGGTAAAATAATAAATGCAACAACCATCTAAAAAAAATGTCGAAATGCGATCCCTAAGTCGTCTTACATTCGTATGTGCGGTAAAACGATATTTGATACATGTTCGAATGGTGATGAGAGTAAATAATGCAAGCCTGAGATAAGCACTATCCTTAAAATTAAGAAAGGTGTGTTGAGATGGTTTGGACATGTGGAACGGACAAGTGAAGAAAGATCGGTAAAACAAATTTATTTTATGAAATATGTAGAGCTGGTGCTCTCACCAGTGTGGTAACCAGTCTGTCTTCGCAAACATTATTCGCCTCTTCCACATTCGTGCATCTCATTCGTATAACGAATGTTTGGATAAGGGAGAGACCAAGGTAACAGATGTGGTAAAAGGAATCGCGGAAGTAAAGTGGAACTGGGCAGGTCATGTGGCACGTATGTCTGAGGACAGATGGACGAGTGTGGTGCCTGACTGGAGGCCTAGAGGCGTGGGTAGGTCCCAGACAAGATGGTCCAATGGCATTAGGACAGTGGCGGGCCTGCACTGGAAGAGAGAGAACTGTGGAAGTCCAATAGGGAGGGCTTTGTTCGATACTGGACACAAGAAGAAGGCTGAAGAATAAGAAGGTCATGTGACACGGATGTCTGAGGATAGATGGACTAGTGCGGTGCCTGATTGGAGGCCTAGAGGCGTGGGTAGGTCCCAGACAAGATAGTCCGATGGCATTAGGACAGTGGCCGGCCTGCACTGGAAGAGAGAGAACTGCGGAAGTCCAAGAGGGAGGGCTTTGTTCAATACAGTAAGGAAGTACGCTAAGGTACAATTACGACTCGAATACCACGATTTGTCCACCCCTGAATTATCCCATTCACTGCGGTGAGCACACGTCTTCCGACGCAACTGTGAAAAAACGTTATACTGACTGAGAAAAATAATTGAAGCGCCATTTTAAGAATTATACACGAGAGCGTTTCATCTTCAGTTTACAAAGATCATGAGTCTTCAGACTTGGAGACCAAGACACATTAAAATCAAAAGAAAAGATAATTTCAATCAAATATTACAGGAAAATGATAAAAATGAAAAGGATATCTAATGGCGTTTCTCATGTATTTAATTTTTTATTTTTTTTTGTTCATCACGCTCCACTACTGTACTGGAGGTCCCGTGTTCGATTCTTAGGGGGGGGGGGGTCAAATAACTATGCCTTTTTTTCACCCTCATGTTTATTCAATATTACCCTGGACTGGTACCTGAAGCGGAGGGCTGATCACCTTTCCTTCATGTGTTAACGATCAAGATCTGCGTTTATATGATGCTGTGCCCTATGTACCATCCGGTGCAGATGAGGGTTTGAAGAAGTGAGTAGCAATACAGGTATAGTACTGCATACTTTACTAATTTTTCAATAATTTAAAAACAAAATTAGAACTAACTAACTAACTAACTAACCATCACGCCGCTTCCCCGCAGGGGTAGGCAGAGAGAATTGAACGCCACACTACTCTGTCCTTGCAAACATTCTTTGCCTCTTCTACATTCATGCATCTCCTCATACATACCCGACGATTATTACGACTCCTGACCCGGCCGCTTTCAAGTATTTGACATACCTGATTGTTAGGTTTTATTTAATAATTTTAACTAACTAACAAACCGTCACGCCGCTTCCCAGCAGGGGTAGGCAGAGAGTATAGAACGCCATACCCCTCTGTCTTTGCAAACATTCTTTGCCTCTTCCACGTTCATGCATCTCCTCATACATACCCGTAATAAATTTATGTTATAAGAAATGCGTTATTCAGTCTGCGTGCTTTTTTAATGTTATCTAGCAAACATTCGTCTTCAAAATGTTGTTCGGATTCCCTGGGACTTCGGATATCCGCGGTTCGGCTTCCGGGTTCGACGGTGTCTTTTGAACGCTTCTTCTGTGATTTGGTAATCAGTGGTCACCCTAGCATTGAATGTTGATTTCGGCATTCATAGAAAAATGTAAATACCGTGAATCTACCAATACATTAAAGTCAGTGAAAATACAACCAACAAGTCAAAAAGTCAGTCCTTTTTTATAAATCTAAGTGATTTTAACATAATAATAATAAAAATGTTTAACAAAATAATTTTTTACTAAAAATTCGCTCTTTTTTAGGTTATTTTGCTGTTTTTGTTACGTTTGGTACATTTAATGAGAGATTATGTTCAAATATTTATTACCATTGCAGTGCCCTATGCACCAATGGGTGTTAAAACAATAAATTAATAAGTGTATATATTATTTCCATCGTATTATTGGTCCTGGAACCAATTCTTATGTGCGGAAGCGAAGCATGGAGTTGGCAAAAGAAGGATGAAAGTGGACTGAATGCAGTCGAAATGAGATGTTTTAGTGCAGCAAACGTAATACGCATCAATACAAGAATAGCTACGTATCTGTTGCGTATGTTTTATATGATACAGTGCCCAATGCACCATTGGGTTGCGGATAAGGGTTTGATATATATATATATATATATATATATATATATATATATATATATATATATATATATATATATATATATATATATATATATATATATATATATATATATATATATATATATATATATATATATATATATATATATATATATATATATATATATATATATATATATATATATATATATATATATATATATATATATATATATATATATATATATATATATATATATATATATATATATATATATATATATATATATATATATATTTATATATATATATATATATATATACACATATATAAACAGTGATTTGTGGGTTATAACACTATGCTGCTTCAAACGTCAGACAGAAGCAAGACGTCACGCGGAGTAATAATGAAAAAAAAGTCATTAAAAACTTTTATTGAAAAAACGGACCCTTTTGTGGCGTGGTGATCACCGGACCGTGTAACTATTCCGGCGTATGTCTATAATAAAGTACAGGGAGTAATGTCTCTTTTAAAAAGAGATTTAAGGTATAATATTGCATGAGTTTTTGAGGCTATTTGCGGCTGAATGCATTCTGAGCGCTTATACCTGACGCATTCAACCTGTTTCCAGGATGTAGCTGGTGTAGTGTCATGAAAGGTGGTTTTTCGATCATGTGAAGAGGTCTAATACATTTATTTTACAACTTTTGAGTGTGTCCAAATACTTCTTCACAAAATCTGGATTATCTCCAATTACAGGAGTTATTTTCATACTATTTTTTGACATATCGCTCACACGTCATAAATCAAAAAACTAGATTTTTCAGGAGAACGTTTTTAAAGTTAAAACATAAAATACAATGTATGAAGAATAAATATCAAGCCACTTATTTAACTTCTTACTATGCAACAGATCTTTTTATGTAAAACCTGAATGTTTTTTCTCCATTTGAAAAATATTTAGTATATTTAAAAAAATAATTACACAATACCTTTTCTTCAAAATGCAAAAATAACACTTTCTGCCCTGTAGCGGGTAAATATTAAGTTTAAAATATCCCGCTTTTGCTGGGATATAGTACATTTTCTGGCCATTCCGAAAACATGCACAACTGAAAAATGTCGATTTTTGAAATACGACGTTGTTGAAAGGAGTGAGCGATATGTTATCATTTTGACGAATTATATAAATATGGATTGTAATTCTACGTCTTCTTCTTCAAACCCTTATCCGCACCCCAATGGTGCATAGGGCACTGCGTCATATAAACGCAGTGTTATCTTTTTTTTTTTTTTTTTATTTATCTATTTTTATAAATCGCAATTTTTAACATATATTAAAAATAAAAATAAAAAGTTATTTTGCAGAGACCCACCAAGCCACCTTGTGTGTCTTGTCGGTGGAGTTCTTTTTGCATACATTTTTTTATTGTTTTTTAACCATTTTAACCTAATATATACACACAAAAAAAGAGAAAAATTAACAATATAATCTTTTTTACAATGTTCATAAAATTAACTCTTGATCATTTACCCATTCCTTTATTTTGCCTTTGTTCCATCTTTTATTTTGACCTTTATTTTGATATTTTATCTTGATCGTTAACACATAAAAAAATCACTTATATTTATTTGACCCCCCTGGGAATCGATCCCGGGACCTCCAGAACGGTAGCCGAATGTGCTGACTACTAGGTACACTACGGATATGATTATAAAAATTATTTTTATTTAAGTAAAATATTATGTAAATATTTAGTTGAGGGCTGATCACCTTTTCTTCACGATCACCTTTTCTTAACGATCAAGATAACGCTGCGTTAGCGCGATCGACGTTCCCTACGTAAAGAGCTCTAACTACATTTTTGTCAATTTTGAGATGTTTGGTGTATGTTATCAACTAACCACTATCTACAAATATAAATAATATACAACATTTTGAGTGTGTCCAAATACTTGTTCACAAAATCTGGATTATCTCCAATTACAGGAGCTATTTTCATATTATTTTTGACATCTCATCAAAGATGAAGAAGAATATGGATGTCTCTAGTGAAGTTCTAGTGATTCAAGAACAAGGTTTCTAAATTGGTTCATATATATAGAACTTCCAAGAATTTGAGTAGTGTGGTTGTCAATAATGGGTAGAATTGGTGAATGTTACACGTGTGTAAAGTGATCACTTAAACCAGCCTATGACGGTCGTCAGCCCCGTAAATGCCCAGACTTCCATATTCTTCTTCATCTTTGATGAGATGTCAAAAATAATATGAAAATAACTCCTGTAATTGGAGATAATCCAGATTTTGTGAACAAGTATTTGGACACATTCAAAATGTTGTAAATAAATTGTCTGGTCAAATTATAAGCTTAAATAATATATATAAAATAAATTACGCCTAGTTTTTAGGCGTATAAGACGCCATCTACATGGAATTTTTGAAATAAACTGAACTCCTAAAACACTAACTACTTAATTTTGACAAAGCATAAAGTTTTTAAACGATTTAATACATTATTTTATCGTGTTTCTGAATGTATTATACTAGTTTAGAATTTCAGATAAAACCGTTAATTAATAATAAAAAAAAATACGTTGAAAAAATCTTCTAAGCTTTCTCCTGTAAAGCAACAGATTTGCAGATAGAGTACTTTACGTAGGGGCCGTCGAGCGATGATATGATGCAGTGTCCTATGCACCATCGGGTGCGGATAAGGGTTTGAATACATGAATGAATGAATACAAATACAGATATAAAATCGTATATTAGACCCTTGTTACCTCAAGCGAATGGTCACTATAAATATTGTTACCTGTTGACTTTTGCTATATTACGGTATCTTAATACTTCAAACACCGCTCTTACATCCTCGGACGTCCTATGACGGGTCATGGGTTGGAAGGGAGGGGGGGGGAGAGAGAGAGAACGTCGAGAGATAGAGACAGCTGTCCGAGAGGTGGGAGTACGCCATTTTGGTGCAGACTCTTCCGCGTGAAGAGTTCTGACCGCACGTCGAGAAATCACAGTAAAAACTGTCTGTTCAACGTTCAACGAAACGACAATCAACCTTTGCTGGAAGAAATAGAAACTCACATCCTAAGTTAAATCATAGAACTAAGTAACCTCAATGCGAACTTTTATTAATATAATACTAAAACCCTTACCGCACCCCAATGGTGCATAGGGCACTGCTTCATATGAACGCAGTGTTATCTCGATCGATTACACATAAAGGAAAGGTGATCAGCCCTCCACTTCAGGTACAAGTCCAGTGTAATATTGGATAAATATTAGAGTGAAAAAATCACTTAAATTTATTAAACCCCCCTGGGAATCGAACCCGGGACCTCCAGAACGGTAGGCGAGCATGCCGACCATAACACTACGGAGGCGGACAGACTGCTAAATTTTAATCAGTATAAACTTTTGCCTCAAGCGATTTTTTTAATATTTTCTCATTTGTTTATTTTAAATATACTTCTTACCTCTTGTTTTTTTTAATTTTTTTAAATATGCTTCTTATGCCTACTACAATAAATATAAATAATTATCTTAGTATATATTATTAAAGATATAATTATCTGTTTATTGTTTTTATGTTTTGCCATGTATTAGTATTAGTTTTGGTCATTTACAAATATTATTAGATTAAAACCAATATTTTTAGCTTTTCCACTTTTTTTATTTGACCAGCGACCGGGTTTCGTCGTTACCGACATCATCAGACTGGTGGGAGGCTACACAAATTGTTATGTTATATATGAAACATTTTAAAACGGGAGTTTTATATATAACATAACAATTTGTATAGCCTCCCACCAGTCTGATGATGTCGGTAACGACGAAACCCGGTCGCTGGTCAAATAAAAAAGTGGAAAAGCTAAAAATATTGGTTTTAATCTAATAATATATTAAAAATGCAACTCCATCACGAAGTGTCAGTGGATAATATAAATCTATTATTTTTTGTTACTTTATTATTTGTGTTCCAGTCTTGTAAACCTTAATTCCATGTCCTAAAATAAGAAATAGAAATTACTCATCGGGAATATTATATGTATATATGACTTATATATGTACTGTAATATGTTTTGAAAAAAAAAATAATAAAAAAAAGATAGCGAGTGTATTTTCACTCATGAATTACATGAAATTATAGTAACTTTAAACAAAAAGAGTAAATCCACTCACGAGTAGGCATAAGCTATAAAACTTAAAAAGTTGAAGCCTGAGTAGGGTCATGATAAGTGGTGTTGCATAAGCCGTAGATTTCAGAGTCACTTGGACGTTAGGTTATTCAAAAAAAGTGAGCCAGTCAATGTGATGTTTTTCAGCTAAGGTTTGTTATTATAAAAAAAACTATTAAAAAAACATAACTTTTTGGTCATTTGTGGGGAGTTTCTTATAAATTTCAATAAAAAGCACTAAATTTGTTCATTCCGCCTCCGCCTCCGTAGTGTAATGGTCAGCACGCTCGGCTACCGTTCTGGAGGATCCGGGTTCGATTCCCAGGGGGGGGTAAAATAAATATGATTTTTTCACTCCAATATTTATTCAATATTACCCTGGACTGGTACCTGAAGCGGAGGGCTGATCACCTTTCCTTCATGTGTAAACGATCAAGATAACACTGCGTTTATATGACGCAGTGCCCTATGCACCATTGGGGTGCGGATAAGGGTTTTGTTCATGCAAGTAGAAGACGTTACATCAACTCCATTCGATTTAGTCTACCATGCATCTATGCTATGCTAGTTGAATCATTGAAATTTTGTTGAATCGCGCGTGGGAACGCCATTATCGCCGAGTCGATGTCCTTTTCACTCAGACGGAAGACTCGGGAGACATCTATTTGTTATTTGTTACCCACATACCTCAAATTGAATAACAATATAAGTGTAATTCTAGGTTATGTGCACTAAGGACTGTGTTATGTAATCCATGTCTGTATAAGCGCCCTTGAGGTAGTATTTTACGAAAATGGCGCTATATAAATTATCCAAAATTATATATATATATATATATATATATATATATATACAAAGATAGATATATGTTTCATCCCTAGTTTATACCTACAACATAGTTATCTTCCGTTTACAACATGGTTATCTTCCTTTTACAACAGACGCCATGTTTATCTGCATATCTGGGCTGTAACCCCCGTAAATACCCAGACTTCCATACATATATATACCTATATAGATGGATGTTTCATCCCAAGTTTAGACACATATACATAGATGTTACATCCCATGTTAAGACACCTATAACATAGTTTCTTCCGTTTACAACAGACGCCATGTTTATCTGCATATCTGGGCTGTAACCCCCGTAAATACCCAGACTTCCATACATATATAAACCTATACAGATGGATGTTTCATCCCAAGTTTAGACACATATAGATAGATGTTACATCCCATGTTTAGACACCTATAACATGGTTATCTTCCGTTTACAACAGACGCCATATCTGCATATCTGGGCTGTAACCCCCGTAAATACCCAGACTTCCATACATATATATACCTATATAGCTGGATGTTTCATCCCAAGTTTAGATACATATAGATAGATGTTACATCCCATGTTTAGACACCTATAACATAGTTATCTTCCGTTTACAACAGACGCCATGTTTATCTGCATATCTAGGCTGTAACCCCCGTAAATACCCAGACTTCCATACATATATAAACCTATACAGATGGATGTTTCATCCCAAGTTTAGACACATATAGATAGATGTTACATCCCATGTTTAGACACCTATAACATGGTTATCTTCCGTTTACAACAGACGCCATGTTTATCTGCATATCTGGGCTGTAGGCCCCGTAAATACCCAGACTCCCATATAATAAACATATCTACATAGATGGATGTTTCATCCCATGTTTAGACACCTATAACATGGTTATCTTCGTTTACAACAGACGCCATGTTTATCTGCATATCTGGACTGTGGGCTACTTAGACTCCCATTCATTTATACCTATATGGATGGATGTTTCATCCCAAGTTTAGACACCTATAACACAGAGTGGACATCATATATATCTGCAGATCGGGCGCACGTCGCAGCGCCTGACATCTCGACTAGTGCGATTCTCGTGGCGAGAGATGTCGGATCTCTTCCAGGCGCCCAAAAAACCGTCCGAAACTGGTTCTAACGGGATCTCTGGTTCATCGAACTCTCTCTCGCTACCGGACGCTGGGATAATGCTCTGACTACATAACACTCTTCCTGATTCGATTCCTTGCGGGGCCTACTTTCGAATTACATTTATTATTTATTTAAACTTCATGTAGAGAAAAATAAATAAGTAGATTGCCGGGCTTAATGCTACATCTTCCAACCAACCAAAAACAGATTAGTGATATTGATCAAAACGTTTGATACCCTATATAGCTGTTTGCAATCAGAGGGTAGATAATACTTGAACATGAAATACATTCGAACCCTTATCCGCACCCCAATGGTGCATAGGGCACTGCATTATATAAACGCAGTGTTATCTTGGTCGTTAACACACGAAGGAAAGGTGATCAGCCCTCCGCTTCAGGTAACAGTCCAGGGTAATATTGAATAAATATTAGAGTGAAAAAATTGTAAAAAATATTAACAATAAATTGTAACAATTATTGTAATAAATATTAGACCCCCTTCTGGGAATCGAACCCGGGACCTCCAGAACGGTAGCCGAGCGCGCTGACCATTACACTACGGAGACGGACATGAAAAAAAACATAAAATACCAATTGACATTTCAAAAAACATAAATTACAGAAGATGATAATAAGGAGGGCAAAAGAAAAAGGGAGTTTAGGGAAGGAGGTAGAGGGAAAAACTAAGGGAGGAGGTTTGATGGACAGTTAGGATTTTAATGATAGATAGTAATGTCTCAGACGTTTCTTGAAAGTTATTAGAGAAGGTGCATTTGTTTACGCAGAGAGGTAATTCATTCCATAGTCTGGCCGCTTGGACAGAGAAGGAATTACTGAAGATTACTACTAGTATAAAATTAGTTAGTTAATCCAACATCGTAACCAAGGCCTATTGGTGAACCTACGACGGCCATAAGTCCTGTAAATGCCCAGACTTCTATATTTTTTAAAATTATTATTTAATATGGTTACAAGTTTTTTTTTAATAATTTACATTCATTTTTCTTTTACGTTCAACATCTACTTTTACAAGCTTAAAATTAAAAACGAAGTTCTCTCCAATAAAGAGACTGAGCTCTTGTGCTTGGAGTGGGACTTACACTTGTTAGTTATATTTGTTGGTAATGAAATTTATTTTTATTAAAAGGATAAAAAAAAAACCTGTTTTTTATTTTTCTTAACATATATTCGTCCGCCTCCGTAGTGTAATGGTCAGCACGCTCGGCTACCGTTCTGGAGGTCCCGGGTTCGATTCCCAAGGGGGGTAAAATAAATATAAGTAATTTTTTCACTGTAATATTTATTCAATATTACCATGGACTGGTACCTGAAGCGGAGGGCTGATCACCTTTTGTTCATGTGTAAAACGATCATGATAACACTGCGTTTATAAGTACCTTCTGACAATATTAAAAAAAAATACATTTGTAAGCACTGAGATCGCGTACATAGTAAATCGATATTCATATCGTGGTGTGTCCCAATTTTCACATAATTTGTCTTGGATTTGATCTTTGATCTTTCCATTTTCCCCTTTTCCTCCCTCCCGTCCCTCTTCCAGGTATTTTTTTTTTATTAAATTACACATGTGGAAGTCCTCACCGAAAAGTTACACCTCCAATATTGCATAAAAAATCGATTAAATGCAAATCTGTTCTGTTTACTGTATTCTATCGAAATCTTAATTAAAGTTGGGATAAAACTTTGGACTAAGTAGATTCTACTTAGGCCAAAAATGCAATAAAATGTATTACAAAAAAATGTCCCTTACTGTGTTTTAAGTTTGGACAGCCGTAACAGCTACCAAAAAAAAAAACAAGAATTAATCATTCTTATGATGTGTTATTATTGGCTAATAAATTAATGTGAAAAATCACAAGACTATCGGTAACATTCCTATTGAAATCTGTAGAGAAGTAACGGAGATATGAAGGTTTAAACTTTAGATATTTTAATAAAACGTAAAACGGACACCGCTATACGTCAGCAAATGTTACGCCATCGGTTGTGTTATGGGGCGTATCCCTTTATGTATCTGCTTTATAGAGCTGTAATAGTAGTAGTGCGGATTCGTTTCTGTGACGTCATTTGTTACCAACTTACGAAATCAACGTTTTTACGAAGGCGAACATACTCAATTAATATTTTCAGTCATCATTTTATTTTGGAAAATTCGCCTTCGAAAAAACGTTATTTTCGTAAGTTGGCAATGAATGGCGTCACAGAAACAATGGAGTTATTATAATATTAGTAACATTGCTAAATTATTGGCGGCTCTATTTGTTGATGTCTATGGTCCACCCTCCCCTCATATTTGTAAAACACAAATGGTAGTGTAAACAAACAATCCACACTACTACTATTACAGCTCTATAAACCATGGACAATAAATCATATGACGTCATAAAACGTTTGATGACGGAAATTTGATGACGTATGCGAACGCACGTTTTTCGTTTTATTCAAATATATAAAGTTTAAACTTTAATATCTCCCTTAGTTCCCTACAGATTTCAATACCGATAGTCTTGTGATTTTTCATATTAATTTATTACTTATTGGATTATTGAATCTAACATCAGAGGAAGACCGAGAAAAACATGGCGCGATCAGGTATGCCAAATACTTGAAAGTGGTCAGGTTAGGAGTTGTAACAATCGGCGGGTATGTATGAGGAGATGCATGAACGTGGAAGAGGCGAAGAATGTTTGCAAGGACAGAGTGGTGTGGCGCTCTATTCTCTCTGCCCACCCCTGCGGGGAAGCGGTGTGATGGTTAGTTAGTTAGTTAGAATCCAACATCGTAACAAAGGCCTATTGGTGAACCTATGACAGCCGTAAGTCCTGTAAATGCCCAGACTTCTATATTTTTTAAAATTATTATTTAATATGGTTACAAGTTTAAAAAAAAAAAATTAATTCATTTTCCTTTTACATTCAACATCTACTTTTACAATCTTAAAATTAAAAAACGAAGTTCTCTCCAATAAAGAGACTGAGCTCTTGTGCTTGGAGAGAAATTTACACTTGTTAGTTATGTTTGTTGGTGATGAAATTAATTTTTATTAAAAGGATAAAAAAAAAAACCTGTTTTTTATTTTTCTTAACATATATTCGTCTGCCTCCGTAGTGTAATGGTCAGCACGCTCGGCTACCGTTCTGGAGGTCCCGGGTTCGATTCCCAAGGGGGGTAAAGTAAATATAAGTAATTTTTTCGCTGTAATATTTATTCAATATTACCCTGAACTGGTACCTGAAGCGGAGGGCTGATCATCTTTCCTTCATGTGTAAAACGATCATGATATAAATAATAATAACCATATCCGCTCCCTAGGTGGAGCATATGGAGTCCACAAACTGTCTCCAGGCTTTTCTGTCGGCTGCCAGCTCCCTTGCATCCTCCCAAGTCAGATCCGCGTCGCGAAGTTCTGACGAGAACTGCCGACGAATTGTCAGCAATGGTCGTCCTGGGCGGCGCGAACCTGATGCCTTGTAAAAGAGGCAAGCTTGATTAAGGCTCTCAGGAGGCATGCGGAGTACGTGGCCAAGCCAACTGAATCGCCTTTTTTTGACGACAGTTGTGACCAAGATTTGCTGCGTCCTACGCCTTATCTCTTCATTCCTCACAAAGTCAAACCACCGCACGCCTAAGATTCTCCGCAAACACCTGTTCTCAAAGCTTAGTACACGGCTGCTTTGGGCCCTTGTAAGGTGCCATGTTTCACAGCCGTATAAGAGAACAGGAGCAATGCAGGCATTGTATAGGCGGCATTTGGTTTTCACCGAGTATAAATCCGATCTCCAGACAGCCTTCATACTGTTGAATGCGGACCCAGCGAGTCCTAATCGCACTCCCAGTTCCTTTTGAAGGCTGCCATTTTCAGTCGCGTACACTCCCAAGTACTTGAAACTCTCGACCCTTTCGATGCGCTGGTTACTCAACGTCAAGGGTTGTTGGGCATCTAGGCATGAGCTGTTGCACAACACATGGGTTTTTGCAACATTTATTGTAAGCCCCATGTGCGTAGAGTACCTATTTACCCTGTCGACGATCAATTGAAGACCCTCGACGGAGTCATCAATTAAAACAGCATCATCTGCGTACTCTAGGTCGCAGAGTTTCCGGGAGGGGGAGATGGATATACCTCGGTCAGATGGTAATGACTTTCGAAGAATGAAATCCATGAGGATGATGAAGAGAAACGGTGCAAGGACGCAGCCTTGTCTGACTCCGGTAGAGACCCCAAACCAATCCGTGACAACATCGTCAACTCTCATTCGGCATTCACTATTGAGGTGAAGGGACTTAATTAGCTCCACTAATTTCGCAGGCACCCCATAAGCTTCCAGTACTTTCCAGAGTGTGGGCCTGTGCGGACTATCAAACGCTTTCTCATAGTCTACAAAACACATCGCCAGAGAACTGTTAAATTCCTGGCTCTGCTGTAGAATGTGACGAATATTATGGATTTGATCCGCACAGGACCTGCCAGGCAGAAACCCTGCCTGGTTTTCTCTGAGCACCTGCATAATGGGGGCTCGGATTCTCTGCAAGATTACGTGGGCAAGCGCCTTCCCAGGTACGCTGAGTAGCGTAATGCCGCGGTAGTTGTCACAGTTGAGTGGATCACCCTTCTTATGTAACACGGTAATCTCCCCATTTACCCAGTCTCTAGGGCATCGCTCTTCTTCCCACACACTGGACATTAATTGGTGTAAAGGGCCAATAATGCCAGTAACGCTGCATTTCAAGAATTCCGGGTGGATACCATCAACACCAGGGGCAGTCCCATTTTTCAATTTCGACACGGCAGCTATAATTTCTGCCTGTGTCGGTGGACCATCAGGTATGGCGACCGCCCGCGGAATGCTTGACGCAGCCTCCGTGGGAATATCGAGGATGATTGGAGGAGGAGGGCGATTCAAGACCCTGTGGAAATGATCACGCCATATTTCCTTTATACGATCCGCGTCAGATTCGGTAACTCTATTTGTGTTTTTCACAGCTTCAGGGGTTACCGAATTCTTTCCGCAGATCTTCCTTGTTATTTGGAATAATTTCCGCGTGTCATTTCCTTGGGCAGCATGTTCCGCCGTTACAATAAGAGAATCGAGATGACGGCGCTTATCGAGTCTGCATGATCGTTTGACTATACGATCTTGGCGCCTGTAGTCATCTCTGAGGGTGTCCAGTTGGTAGGGGTCACTTTCACTGTCCCTCAGTGCTTTTAAGTGAGCGCGCTCAGCCATCTTTCCCCAGGTCTCATCTGACATCCAATGGGGTCTTTCTCCTATCCTGGGGCCAAGAACCTCATTGGCGGAAGAGTTGAGAGCCGATTTGAGACTGGCCCACTGTGCCTCAATCGAGTCAACATTAATGGGCTGAGGATCGGTGTCTTGCTGGACACGTTGTCCGACCGTTTCCTCGAATCTCAATCTTATTTCGGCACTCTTCAACTTGTCTAAGTTGATTCTCTTCCGCCGAGGACATCTCGGCAGACGTTTGAGCTGCAGACAGATTCTTCCGACGAGTAACTCGTGATCACTATGAATGTCGGCCCCTCTGTAGGACCTGACATCGAGGAGCTCTCGCCGGTTAGCACGTCCATAGAGGATGTGATCTATCTGCGCTCTTGTTCGTCCGTCAGGGGAGGTCCAGGTGTACTTATGGATGGACCTATGGGGAAATAGCGTACCACCAATGACAAGGTCGTTAATACTAGCGAACTCGACCAGTCTTTCTCCATTGCCATTGGCTTGCCCATAGCCGTGCCTTCCCATCACCGTTGGGGCAAGTGATGGGTCTGTTCCGACTCTCGCGTTAAAATCTCCCAATACTACCACGCGGGTTCTTCTTGGGAGAGAGGCGATGACCGCATGGAGAGAGTCGTAGAAGGCATCTTTTGTTTGGGCATCTGCAATTTCGGTAGGCGCGTAGCACTGTAGGACAGTGACAGAACTATCGGCCGTTTGGAGGGTGACGCGTATAAGCCTTTCAGAAATTGGTTCCCAACTAAGCAAGCACTTTGCTGCTCTTTCTGAAAGGAGAATTGCCACCCCTTGACGGTGATATCGTTCTTGGCCGGAGTGCAGACACATGTGACTATCCAACAACCTCTTTCCAGATCCTTTCCATCGCGACTCGCTCAGTCCTAGGATATCTAACTTGTAGTCATCCATGATACGAGTCGCGTGAATATCTTTTCCGTGGACCTGCATTGTCCGCACATTGTACGTTCCAATGCGGAAAGATGAATTGTTGGATAGGAGCCGTTTAGTGAGCGCAGTCCTAATACCACAGCCGGGTCGGGGGGTGCCAGAGAAGCCGGTGTCCGAGGCATTTCGTGGACTTATCGTAATCAAAGGGTTTAGGGAGGCAGAGTGATTGGCCCAGCGCTCCCGAGGCCTGAGGTCCGAGGACCCCTCAACAGGTCGGCTCAACCTTGTTTCCCGCTTTGTCTGGCCTCTCTTCACCAACCTGCTTGGCATGGGAGACCCTTCTGGTAGTTAGACTACCGCCATAGCCTGGTGAATCACTGAGGCACGCAAGCCCCCTCACCGCGACAAGGTGGGGATCAAGAGGGAGAAAAGAGCGTTTATAAGACACAGTGCCCTATGCACCATTGGGGTGCGGATAAGGGTTTTAATTAATATATATATATATATATATATATATATATATATCGTAGTCGTACAGGAGAAAGTGACCAACTAACAAAACGTAAAATGTTCAGGAGGGCCATTTAAGTCACTTTTGCTTGGCAACAAAATAAACATCAATGCAGTTAGTCATTTTTAACAAGTCAATATATTATACTTCCAAGTTTAAAATCCTTTAGGATTGTTTTCAGGGCAATATTAAGCTAGTAAGGTATCAAATAGTCAATGATCACGTTTTTGTAAAAAATGCACTTGGTCACTTTCTCCTGTATGACTACAGTATATAAAATTCATTCAATTTATTTTTTAGCATTTTAATGTCTTCAATTAAATTCAATATTCTTCTTCATCTATGTTGAGATTTAAAATTTACAATCATTTATATTTCGAAAAATATAATTGAATCGAACAAATTGAAGTGATGGCATTACTTTAAATATTTTCCCCATTCAAACCTTACCTGATTAACCTCTCCTTAACGTCTCATTTGTCCCTCCTACTCACCTAACCATGTATATTTCTCTGCGTAAAATTATATATCCATCCCCGAAGAAGACAACGTATTCATCAAAACCAATAAAAATAGTACAAAAATAAAACAGTTTACATTTTATTTATTTTTAAAAATGTTATAAGATGTGGCACAGTATCACAAAAAACATAAAATAAGAAAGAAATCAATGATACTTGAGATTGAGATTAGAAACAGACTAAGACTGACATTATTATGGCTAAAAACGGATGGAAACAAGTCTTAACCCTTACTGGTACAATGTGAAATCTCATTCGACATGGATTTTTCCCTCTTAGGTCCCATGTCGGATGTTATTCCCCATTTTTTTCATCTTAAGTATTATTTTTATAAATTCCAAGCATACATTTATGTCACTCGTATCTAATACAACAGTATGTGGAGCAGGGGACAAAAGATTTTTTCCAATTGGATTGTAACTGAATACCTAGATATTTTTTCTTATTTTTTGGGGACCGGAAAGGGTTTAGATTACTTTTTAATTTGAGTTTTACTTGGTAAATACCACTATTTCCTAAATATTTACTAAATAGTGGTATTTACCGAGTAAAACTCAAATTAAAAAAGTGACTGTTGAATCAATACTTCAATCAATACAATCCATACAATCAAATGACTTCTATATTCTTCTTCATCCTTCTTCCTTGTAGTGCACAAACGCCCTTAGGCTCACAGATATATGTAGTATGAAATTGAAGTATTTTTGTATATAATAAAACGCAAATATTTCTCTTTAAAAAAAACCAAATGTTTTATTTATAATTTAGTTTCAGACCAACACTGGGTATATGTATGCGTTTAACATACATATTGCCTCACTAGCGCACGCATAAACTTGGCCTTCCTACTATTGGCCGCCTCGCGTTGAATCTCCTCATTGTTATTAGAATTCAGCTCCAACATGCCCATCACGCGGACAGCCAGCTGCTTCCTTTGCGTCTCCCCCCTCCTGTGGTGGAGATTGACCAAGAACTCGAGTATGGCCGTGTCCCAGACGCAGCCATAGTAGCTGTCCATGGCGTCGGCGCATTGCTGTGCCATCTCTGAGAGACATTTGAAGGCCAAAACGTAGTCTGTTTCGTCGAGGAATTGGCAGAGCACGGCCGCTTGGGTCGGACATCCGAGTTGCGTACAGCATTTGATCATCCGGCGGAAGAGCGCTTGGTCTTCGGGCGCTCCGCGCGCTAGCGGCTGAGCAAAGTGATCGCTGGTGACAGATAACGCAGACAGATAGCACGATAAGGCAGCGGCGTGATGCCCTGCCGTTAAATGAAGATCTCCGAGTAGCCGCAGCCAGGAGGGGCGCGTGGGCTGCAGCCCCAGCGCCTGGCGCAGCAGGCGCCGGAGCGTCTCGGCCACGGCGGACGAGCTGTAGGAGGCGGCGCCCGCCACGGAGGCCGGCCAGAGGGCCAGGTGCTCGGCGCCGAGCTCCGTGTGCGAGTCGTCGCGCAGGATGTTGAGCAGTCGCGCCAGCAGGGAGATGACCACCGACAGCACGGTGGGGTCCCGCAGCTTGGAGAAGAAGGCCGCCATGCCGTCGCGCATCTTGCTGTTGCCGGGCGGCGCGTCCCGCGAGCTGGCGCTGCGCTTGTTGCCCGCCCCGCCGTAGTGGTTGCCTGAGTTCTGGGTCGCGAATATAGGAAGCACTGAAACAAAAAAAAAACACTCATTGAACACACCGAGTGGCAGGCTTCCGGGAGAGGCTGATGAAGAGCTCCAACCTCATCATAAAGCGGCTTGTGGAGCACAGATGGGGGTTGGACATGTGGCAAAAAACAGTCATGTTTTACCTAAAAAGATCTGTTGCACAGTAAAAAGATCAAAAAGTGGCTTATTATTTATTTTGCAAACATTGTATATTTTTAAACTTTAAAAACAATCTCCAAAGAAAAATCAAGTTTTTCGATACATGACATTGTTGAAAGGAGTGAGCGATATGGGGGATTTCAATCCCCCATATATGGATCCATGTAAATCCAGTTAGGTTTAGTGAGCTTGCATTTGACATTATTTATGAACGATTCACCTTTATAAAGGCAAAAAAAAAACGAGGGGGCCACTCACCCATGTCCCAGAGGTCCTTGGAGACGCGCTTGGAGGCGCGCTGGCGGGACAGCTGCAGGCAGGCCAGCGCCAGCGCCTCCGCGGGCCCCGAGCCCCGCGCGGCCCCCGACCCCTCCGCCAGCGCCGCCCACTCCCCGCAGTTCAGCAGCACCATGTAGCACATCTCGCGAATCTGACAACATTATCGCAAATTGGCACATAAATACAACTCATCATCATCATACAAGACATCGAAGTGCCCTACATAAAGTGCTCTAACTACATTTTTGTCAATTTTTACGTTACAACAGACCGTTACCAACACGTTACAACAGTACGTTATCAACAGACCGTTATCTAAAAATATAAATATAAACAAAAAAAATATATAAAATATATTACGCCTAGTTTTCAGGCGTATAAGACGCTATCTACATGGAATTTTCGAAATGAACTGAACTCCTAAAACGCAAACTACTTAATTTTGACAAAGCGTAAAATTTTATAACGATTTAATACATTATTTTATCGTGTTTTTGAATGTATAATACTTGTTTAGAATTTCAGATAAAACCGTTAATTTATTTTAAAAAATACTTTGAAAAAATTATCTAAGCTCTCTCCTGTAAAGTAACAGATTTGCAAATAGAGTACATACTTTACGTAGGAGCCATCAACATCATCATTATCATCATTCAAACAGAATTAAAACCTCAGATATTGCCACCTAAATAATGACAAAATTATACAAATAAACCACTTGATGCTTGGGTTTGTTATCGTAAAAATAGAACTAAAAACAAAAGGTTTTTTTATTTTTTCATTAATTGATTCGGCTGTCATTTTGTGGTAAAATATATTCATTTTTAATATAAGTTTTACTTAAATCAGAAATAAAACAATTATTTTTTACTACTTGATTATTATATTATATTTTTTAACAACTAGTTTCGGAAGCATCTGTAGCATCTGAAATTAGTGATTAAAAATTAGATGTTTTTTTTACAACATTTTGAGTATGACCAAATACTTTTTCACAAATCTGGATTATCTCCAATTACAGGAGTTAATTTTTACATTATTTTTTTGACATATCAACATAGATGAAGAAGAATATGGAAGTTCGGGCATTTACGGGGCTTAAGACTAAAACCAACCAACAAAATAATTTAATGATGTCATATTACAAAATGAATGCCAAAACAATGAATGACATTTAAACCACCTTATCCGCTCCCTAGGTGGAGCATATGGCATCCACAAACTGTCTCCAGGCTTTTCTGTCGGCTGCCAGCTCCCTTGCATCCTCCCAAGTCAGATCCGCGACCCGAAGTTCTGACAAGAACTGCCGACGAATTGTCAGCAGTGGTCGGGAACCTGATGCCTTGTAAAGGAGGCAAGCTTGATGGCAGCTCATGCGGAGTACATGGCCAAGTCAACTGAATCGCCTTTTCTTGACGACAGTTGTGACCAAGATTTGCTGCGTCCTACGCCTTATCTCTTCATTCCTCACAAAGTCACATAAGTTTTACCTGGTAAATACCACTATTTCTTATAATCCATTGTGACACGTGTTTCCATGCATTCCACATCATTTTCAAATACCGTATGTGAAGCTAAGTGTAAATTTGAGAGTTGGATCTTTGGGACGTTGGAGGTTGGAGAACAGACAGATCCTCGGATCTATAAGAAGGGAGAAGAAGAAAAGGATAGTACGCACCTCCAAGCGCGGTATGATACTGTCTCCGGATTGGACCGAGGCCAGACAGGCGTTGCACTTGGCCACCAATGCCGGCATGTTGGCCTTGTGGTTCGGCCAATCAGCCAGCACCTGTAACGGAAAAACGAAAACAAAATCAAACACGTTTGAAATACAGTGGACCCTCCTTAACCTGTTAACCGGGCGGGACGCATAAATACGTCCGATGTAACTGTCGGGAACATACTGCGGTGAATGTCCCGCGCGTTTACGAACATAGCAGTGTGAAGTCACCAAGCCCTTATAAGCAAGAGCGAGCCGAGTACATTCTCTCTTCTGTCACCGAATCTGCAATTAAACTGTCGCTACATCCTACACCTGTGTCTCGTGGTGACAAAATTTTGTAACATTTTAATAGTATTTTTGTGAATATCAGTTTAAAATAAAATCTGTAAATTTTAAGTTAATTGTAAACCAAAATCATTTGTGCAAAAATAAACACAAATCAAGAAAGTTCGATTATTTATTCTTTTTATGTTTTTATTTAATAATAAATTGCAACCTTTGAGGAGATGGTGGACGTGTGTGCCCGTGATCAGTGCCATTGGGCCAACCAAGTACCCACGATACAGACCAATGCTCCGGATAATTTCAGGATTATCCATCATACCGCGCAGTAATGGATAAAATTGCCTCATCAAATACACATACCTTCTAGTCTCTAAACTATTAAAGCCAAGCATACCCTGGAGAAACTGGGTCAAATAGAGCCAAGGATAATAGCCGTACTATTAGAGTAATGTAGAGATACCTCAGAAACTTCTTTTGGACCATGTGTGGTCACACTGCCGGACAGGTAAATGCATATACCAGGATAGTTTCAGCATATCATTGTAGTTTGGGAATACAAAACATGTGTTCGACCAATAGCCACTTATGAGATTGAGGCAAGAGCAGATACTTCCAGAACAAAATCTCGACTTTGAACCTCCGAGATGAAGACTCTCCGGTCCATAACCGGAAACACATTGCGAGACCGAGTAAGAAATACCGACATCCGGAGCATGTGTAAGACGGAGGATATCGTGAGGTGGGGACGACAACGATGGCGATACTGGAATGAACATATAAACAGAATGTCAGAAGACAGACTTCCACGTATCGCCCTCCAAGGCAACCCTGAAGGGCGCAGACCCCCAGGCAGACCTCCGAAAAGATGGAAAGACAGCTGGGAGTCGACATCCCAAGAGCGACATGCGGAGGCACTAATAGATCCCTAGGATCTACAAAAAGAAGAAGTTGTTTGGGAGCTGGAATGCGAGAATGCGGGGCTACCTGCGTGATCTGAATGAGGAGGGCCTCCCAGCCGACGAGCTTGCAGAGCTTGTAGAGCGCGGGGCCCGCGGCCTGGTGCTTGGCCTCCGCCTCCAGGGCCAGCAGCAGCGCCACCGAGCGCTCGTAGTCCCCCGCGCTCGCGTGCTGCCGCGCCTTGCCCAGCAGCGTGTAGCTGAAGTCCTGCAAACATCGAGGATACGTTGTACAACCCAAACTGGATAAAATACTATTAACATGCTTGACATCTCAATTTGATGAAGACGAATATGGAAGTCTGGTTTTTTTCAGTAAGTAGTGAATTGAGTAGTGTGGTAGTCGGGTTGTGGTCCCGTGGTTAGTGTCGCGGACTCTTAAGTCAGAGTTTCACGGTTCAAACCTACTCTACCACAATTTGATACCTATTTCTAATAATGAGCCGCTTAGGCTCACAGAAAAAGTATGAAATTTACCCTTCACTGCATAAAAATAAAACCCTTATCCGCACCCCAATGGTGCATAGGGCACTGCTTCATATAAACGCAGTGTTATCTTGATCGTTTATACATGAAGGAAAGGTGATCAGCCCTCCGCTTCAGGTACCAGTCCAGGGTAATATTGATTAAATATTACAGTGAAAAAATCACATGTATTTATTTGACCCCCCCTGGGAATCGAACCCGGGACCTCCAGAACGGTAGCCGAGCGTGCTGACCATTACACTACGGAGGCAGACACTTCACTTCACTTCACTGCATAGTGTATCAAATTTGTTACATAAAACAAAAGTTAGTGTTAAAACGTCCTTTAAAAATGTAAGCAACCATTCTTTGTTGTTACTGATTAGATGCATTCATAACTCACGTATATAGTTCATAATTTAGCCAAAAGACGCGCTATGAACGCCAAAATAATAACTTCACTTGTCTCTTGAAGACGAACTGTCAATGCAGTCGTGCAGTCATGTAAAAAAAAGTCATGCAGTGAAGGGTTAAATATAATAATGTAAACACAAATATTAACTTTTTTCCCCCCTATAATTATGGGTACGATTGGTGAATGTTACACTTGCGTAAAGTGATCACTTAACCAAGCCTACGGCGGTCGTGAGTCCTGTAAATGCCCAGACATCCATTTTCTTTCATTGATTTATTCGGCAGTCACTTTGTGGTAAAATCTATCCATTTTAAATTTTACTAAGTTAACCTATCCCTTGTATAAATAAATTAAATTATAAAATTTACCAGCGTTATTAACCTTTCCCTTCCAGTGCTAAAATAAAACGTTCATCTCAATGTTGGGTAGTCACTACACAATAAAAATTAAGGATTTTAAATCGGAAAAATACGGACATTCATAGCTAATCTCCTTAATTAATTATAAATGATGTCAAAAATTATAATAATTTAGATTTATTTGCTGAAAACATTAAAAAACCATCTGGCAACGCTCACGGAACAAGCATAGGTCCACTCTTGTCAGAAGCCCAAGAGTTACTGCCGCTAGCCTGCTAGCCGCTAGCCAGAGAACATTGAGCTTCGAGCTCCTTACGCTTGCGCAGTGCAAGTATGCAAGTATGCAGAGTGAGATGCGAATATAGTGTTGCGGTTGCAGCACACTCTTCACGCGCTATTTATACACGAATTTGTTTCCGATATTCACAAAATATCTCCGATGCACCCGATAAATTCTGCTTATTATAAATATTATTTTTTAAAGCGTAAATATGTTATGGAGGAATACCTAAAATCTTAGCCTTGTATTTATTATATGTATAGAGATATTATGGTTATTAGAAGCAATGTGTACAAGGTACACAACACCGGGAAGGGAGGGTTAATACATACCACAATTTTTTATAAAATCTACTAAATGCATCAAAATACGTGTTACAATAGATTTTAAGAAATAGCGGTATTTACCAAGTAAAACTTAATATAAAAATTACACATTCTTCTTCATCTATGTTGATATATCAAAAATATATTAGTTATAAAAGTTAGCATACCTGCAGGAACCCCCTGGGCAGCGACAGCACCACGCTCTGTATCGGTATGGGCAGCTTCCACTGCGGGTTGACGGTCCACAGCGGATTGGTCGGATTCGTGACGGCCAGGTTCACGAGGCACTCCCTGGTCTTCTCCGCGGTCGTCGCGTCGATCAACCGCTGCCTCAGGCACCCAATCTCCAACTCCGGCACAGCTCTTACATCAAGATCGGGCGTCTCCCATCCTGAACAAAGCAGCTCCGCGGGCAGGTCTTCTTGGTCATCTAACTCCAGGTCTCTGCAGATGGTCTGGAGTTCCCAGTCTTCAAACACTCTGGGCGCCTTTCCCTCGAGGTATTTGTCAACTTGACCCGGCGTAACGGAGTGGTCGGAGGCGGCGAGATGCAGCAGGAAGCGCTTGATGCTCGCCCGGTCGTCCGCGGACAGATTGGAGGACAGCACGGGGGCCAAGGCCCAGAAGAGCGTGTCCACGAAGCGGGGGCCGAGGGCCTGCAGGCGCCGGCAGAAGTGCAGGTGCGCCGAGGGCAGGTTGCCCTCCAGCGCGGAGCGGACCGCGTTCAGCGCCGCCACCTTGTTCAGGAGGTCGCGGGACACGGTGAACACGCCGCTAGACGACGAACCTAAGTCAGAATAACACTAAATATTATGATATCGTCCCTCTCCCTGTTAACTTTTTATATGATCCTGTTCCTAATTTTTCCTCATTTCCATCAAATTCATAGCTAATAATGTAGTATTTTTTAAATATATTTTTCAAACCCGCCAATATTAACAAAACTTTTGACATGACTTAAAGTAATGACTTAAAACTAAAGAAACACAAAACTTAGAAATCTACTAATATTTTGTTTTGAATATTGAAAGCATTAACTTTGTGGATCATATTGATATATTATTGTGAGAGATAATTTTTTTTTGATCCACTCACATATCGCTCACTCCTTTCAAGAACGTCATAAATCAAAAATCGTCAATTTTAAGTTGTACATGTTTTCGGAATGCCCAGAAAACGTACTATATCCCAGCAAAAGCGGCATATTTGTAACTTAATATTTACCCGCTACAGGGCAGAAAGTGTTGTTTTTGTATTTTGAAGAAAATGTATTGTTCAATTATTTTTTTAAAATATACTAAATATTTTTAAAATGGAGAAAAAACCTTCAGGTTTTACTTAAAAAGGTCTGTTGCACAGTAAAAAGTTCAATAAGTGGCTCGATTTTATTTTTTAAAAATTGTATTATATTTTTTAACTTTAAAAACGTTCTCCTGAAAAATCTAGTTTTTTGATTTATGACGTTCTTGAAATGAGTGAGCGATATGTGAGTGGATCAAAAAACAAAGTCTTTTTATTTCTCAAAATAATATATCTACTAATATTTGTTTTAAAAATAAAAGAAATGCATAAAAATATATGATTATACATAGTATATTTTATACGAATAGGAAGATATTGCTTCTAAGCAATAAGCTTGCCAAAATACACATCAAAGTCCAGGTTGTAAGGCCTAGAACGCTCAGAACTGCTCGAACCAGAATTTGCGTACGAAAATCAAATAATTGCCCGTATTCTTGCCAAATTTGGCTGGAAAATAATGGCCAAAAAGTGTTGATGAGTGCCGAACCTTGGATATCCAGTTCCACCACCATCCGATGCACCAGGGGTATCTCCCTCCTTAGGTTGTCCTCCTGCAGGATGGGAATCAGGTTGGAGTAGTTGTTAGAGACGGCCTGCTGCAGGTCATGCAGCAGGCCGTTCTGCTCGCGGAGGATGTTCAGGGCCTTCATGTAGCCGAGGATCTCCTGCTCCGTGACACTGGCGTAGTCCATCGCGGCCCACCGGAACCCCGGCTCGGAGACCAGCCTCAGGCGGTGCTCGTTGCAGCTCACGATGTGCTTCTTGGCCATGTCGTATTGGCCGTAGAAGAAATAGTTGGAACACAGGTCGTAGTTTATCTGCGTTCAATTTACCGTGATTGAATATACAGTTTTCTAAAGAGATGAATATAGTTTCATGGGTGTCGTGTCGTTCGCGGTGTTTTTGTCCGCCTCTATTATAGTGTAATGGTTAGCACGCTCGGCTACTGTTCTGGAGGTACTGGGTTCGATTCCTAGGGGAGGTCAAGTAAATTTGATCAAAGTGATTTTTTCACTCTAATATTTATTTAACATGACTCTGGACTGGTACCTGAAGCGGAGGGCTGATCACCTTTCCTTCATGTGTTAATGATCAAGACAACACTGCGTTTATATGATACAGTACCCTATGCACCAAAATGAAAAAATAGGAATAGAAAATGAAAATTTTGGAATAGGTGGATAATTTACCCTTTTCCTTTGCCTTCCTTATTATCATCAATTTGTACTTCATGTTTTTTCAAATGTTCAAGTACTATCTACCCTCTGATTGCAAACAGCTATATATGGTATCAAACATTTTGACCAATATCACTAGTCTGTTTTTGGTTGTTATGAAGATATTGCTTTTGAGCAATAAGCCCGCCAATGTACTTATTTCCTTTCAACACATGAAGTTTAAATAAATAAAAAAATTAAAAATTTTGGCTACATCGTAGAATGATATGGTCAGCAACGCAAATGTGCTCCAAAGAGCAAGATCAGGAGACAGTTGCTGACTGGTATCAAGGTCCGGAAGGTGTTTTATCTGGGGCGTGTGCAAAGACAGAGTGGTGTGGCGTTCTATTCCACTTCCATATTTACCTAAAAGTTAGAATATTTATCTAAGAGACTCAAGTGGCAATGGGCGGGACATATTGCAAGACAGGACCCCAAAAGATGGACCCCTAAAATTTAAAGATGGAGACCTTGGGAGAACAAAAGAAGTGTCTGAAGACCCCAAAAAAGATGGTCTGATGACATAGTCGCTGTGGGGGGTAGAAGCTGACTGCAAGCAGCAACCGACTGAAGGAAATGGAAGGATACAGAAGAGGCCTATATCCAGGAGTGCAGAACAGAAGGCTAGGCTCGTAACGCATGTCTGTGGTAAAAACTTTATGTGCATGTTGGTCTTCGGGTCGACCATAAATCGCATGTGTTAAACATTTTGTGTAGTTTTAAGTGTGTAAATGGTGCTATGGTGGTGAAGGGTGGTATTGTTTGCATGCTGTGGTAGTGATTGTCCTGACGAAGAGACGGGTACGTCTCGAAACCGGTAGACATAAAAATCCCAGTGAGTGGTTATATACTAATATTACTAACATTTTTGTAAAAAAAATACTAAGTTAAGAAGACTTATTTATTGTTCAATCGCGGCACCACCGACCCTTGTACGCGTGTGAAGCGCCTATCACAGTCGCGCGCTGCGAAATTTTCGCACTCCATCATACCTGCATGAGGAACTCGTGCTCGGAGACCTGGCACTCGCCGGCGGCCCAGTCGTGGGACAGGTCGGCGCAGTCCTCGCTCAGCGTGGCGAAGGACTCGGCGCTGGGCACGGCCAGCCGCAGGCCGCGGGGGTGCCGCTCCGCCAGCTCCGCCAGGAACGCCAGGCTGTACTTGCGCGACTCCTCGGCCTGCCGCACCAGCTGCTCCAGGGACATCTGCGCCATCTCCGGAGACATGCCGCCCCTGGAAGGCCCATTCCGTCCGTAACTACTGATCTCTCTCACTGCCTACACTTCTAATATTCTTCTAACCCTTATCCACACCCAATGGTGCATAGGGCACTGCATCATAAAGAGGCAGTGTTATCTTGATCGTTAAATACACAAACAAATAACACACAAAGGAAAGGTGATCAGCTCTCCGCTTCAGGTACCAGTCCAGGGTAATATTGAATAAATATTAGAGTGAAAAAATCACTTATTTATTAGATCCCCTTTGTGAATCGAACCTAACCTAACCAAACCTAACCTTTCTCCGCACACAATGGTGCATAGGGCACTGCATCGTGTGGAAGCAGTGTTATCTCGATCGTTAAAAACACATAGGAAAGGTGATCAGCCTTCCGCTTCAGGTACCAGTCCAGGGTCATATTAAATAAATATTAGACTGAAAAATCACTAATATTTATTTTGATCCTCTTGGGAATCAAACCCGGGACCTCCAGCATGGTAGCCTAGCGGGCTGACCATTACACTACGGAGGCGGACAATTCTAATAAGACTATCATTTATTTATTATTTTGAGAAATAAAAAGACTTTGTTTTTTTTATCCACTCACATTTTTATTAACCAACTAGTTTCTGCAACAACCTGTTGCCCTCTTCAGGGTTTAATTTATGACTAAATTAAGTCATAAATTAAACCCTGAAGAGGGCAACAGGTTGTTGCAGAAACTGGTTGGTTAGTAAAAATGTGAGTGGATCAAATTAAACCCTGAAGAGGGCAACAGGTTGTTGCCGAAACTGGTTGGTTAGTAAAAATGTGAGTGGATCAAAAAACAAAGTCTTTTTATTTCTCGAAATAATATATCAATATGATCCACTAAGTTAATGCTTTTAATATTCTAAACATTACTCTCATTTGTTTAGTAAATTGTAGAAATCGAAAGCAGCTTGATAAATTGCAGCAAAAGCATCTCAGGTCAATGATGGGTATTCGTTGATATGACTACATGTGTAAGCAGAAGGTTCTGGAGAGAACGGGTTGTTGTCCTATCTCGGTGCCTATAGCGATGGCTCAGCTCAGATGGGCGGGGCATGTCATTCCTATGGAAGACACACACCTCCCTAAAGCTGTTTTGTTTGGTGAGCTTCTCAAAGGAAGATGAAAGCAAGGAGGTACAAGGATCAACTGAACGCCACATTGAGGTTGGCGGGCAGTGTTGCCATATATGCAGATTTATCTGTACATATTGATATAGATTTTAGGCTGCCGTTACAGATGACAGATATTACTCTTAGGTAGTACTTTTAGTTGAGTGGAAATACGATGACTGACCATTTTCTGTAAATTTCTTTGCACTGTTCCGTGTCTGTCTGCTGTGCTGGTCCGGGTTGTGGGCGTCTGTGTACCGGCCAACATCGAGACGGAATCGGATCTAGCTGACTAATTGAACTAAACACTAATCCCTTTCACTGCCTACACTGGGGTATTGTGGATGAGTATCATCGTTGAACAACAAACTGGACAAAAATATCAAAATCCTTTAGTACACAACCATGATACACGATTTACACACAACGAAGGTTTCATAGTCCCAAGAATTAACAGTAAATCTGGGAGTCGAACACTGCAATATATCGTTTCAAACATTTTTAATTTGTTGCCGACGGATGTTAGAGGTCAAAATAAAATATGGAACAAAGGCAAAATAAAGGAATGGGTAAATGATCAAGAGTTAATTTTATGAAAATTGTAAAATGTTTATATTCTTAATTTTTTTCTCTTTTTTGTGTCTATATTAGGTTAAAATCGTTAAAAACAATAAAAAATGTTTCAAAAAAGAACTCCACCGACAAGACACACAAGGTGGCTTGGTGGGTCTCTGCAAAAAAAAAGGTCTAAATATGTATAAATTGGGATTTAAATAAATGTATACAAATTGAAAAAAAAAAAAAGGCCTAACTGCAAGAACAGCATTCTTTCATTTTTACTCTGGTCACCCAATCTACATCATAAGGGCAACACGCCACCAAAAACCAGCCAGAATTAAAATAGCAACTAGCTATAGTTTCAAGTGATGGTCGACGTCAGGGGGACCCGACATGACCGCACACAAGGGAAGAAGTGACCTGATACTCACATGGGCAGTGCATCCTGCTTGGGCTGTCTGACCAGGAGTGCCCGGTTGACCAGGAAGCGCAGCAGCCAGCGGTGGTAGAGCGCCATGGAGAAGCGCACGCCGCCCCGCTCCAACACGTCCTCCTTCATTTTCTGCCAACATCAATCACAATGACAATTAATCAAGCGTGTCACATTCCAAGCCAAGCCGGAATGTGTCACATTAAACCATGATAGAATGTCTCACACCCCACCAAGCCATCGACAAAATATTCAATCCCAACTGTGGAGGTCCTCACCAAAACGTTGCATTTCCACTATAAATGATTTTAAGCAATTAGGAATTCTAACTTGTAAAATTGCTACCTTGTGGTGCGATTTAATGATTTCATATTGGTTTAACACAGGATTGGTCACGTTTTGTCGCAAATTTAATTAAGATTTCGATAGAATACAGTGAACAGAACAGATTTGCATTTAAAGGTTTTTTTTGTGCAATATTGGAAATGTATTTTTTTGGTGAGGACCTCCACAACAGCGGCCAATATCACTTCTTAAATGTGACACATCTAAGTCAAGCTAGAATGAGTCACATTCTAGCTCGCTGGTTTTTATGTTTTTAAGTTTATGAAGAAGATAAATCACGAATTAAAAAAAATCACTGGCATTATTTCTCACTTAATTTTATAGAAATTACAATCTGGAACAGAGGTATTGTATAAGGGGAACAAAAAAGCAGCGAATGATTTGTCTGTTAGCCCCGGGACGCTCAGACTTCCCTCTTCATTCATTAAAAGCGATTGGTGCTTTGTCTTGAGCTGAGACACCTTCTTCCTGGCTACATCCCAGCTTGTTGTCCTTGTAGACTGCTGGGGTCAGCTCTCCTCGTCTTCAGGTTATAGGTCCTTCTATCCTGGATAACGTCACCTAGGCCATACCTTGGAATTATGTTATCTTTCTGCATCACCCATGAATTCCTTGGTTATCCTCTAGATAACTTTCGAGGAAGATCCATGGCGATTGCCTGGTTCACAATATGACTAGGTTCTCTGCGTCCTATGTGCCCATACCGTCTCAATTGCCTTTCCTCTACCTTACTATTGATGCCTGCTACAGCCAGGCTTCCACGAATGCATGAACTCTTTATTTTGTCTCTAAGGGACACTTCCGCTGACCATCTAAGAGTTGAGACACCCATAGTATTGATACATCCTCCGTAGGTGAGTGTCGATAATGGTTGAGTGGTAATGCGATGATTGACCTCTGTTAATGTCTTTACACTGTTCCGTGTCTGTCTGCTGTGCTGGTCGGGGTTGTGGGCGTCTGTGTACCAGCTAGTGTCGGGTTGAAATCGGATCTAGCTAACTAACTGAAGTAATTACTAATCCCTTTCACTGCCTACACCAGGGTACTTCTAGAAAATCCTGCTAGGCGTTGTGGCCATGCGAGCCTTCAAAGACCAGCACCAAGTCAGGCTGCACAGCTTCCCCACTTCAGACGGTGAGCTTCCGTCCTCTTCATCGCTTGTATCCAGTGATTTAGTTAGTTCAGTTAGTCAGCTAGATCCGATTCCGACCCTACGTAAATACTAATCTCTTTCACAGCCTACACTGGGGTACTTATAGAAAATTTGGTGATGGACTTACAATCTTGTATTTATTTAGATTGGCAGTGACAGGTATATTGAAAGCTCTTAAATGTAAATTCACAGTAAAATCGGGATACAATTTTATATTGTCTCACATTTTCAATAAATTTCGCAACTTAGTTAAAAAAAAAAATTGCTTATCAAGAGCAGATCAGTCGGAAGCCTAGATGCTTCTGTATCAGATCTGGGCATGCGGTGGGGACAGCTTTCAATAATATCCTCCGTAGGATGAATAATCCAAAGTCTGATCAATAATAAATCAGAGAAAATCATTACTAGTTTACTTAAACCATTTAAAAAAGTTTGTACCTGAGGAGGTATTGAGTAACTGCCATCGGTGGCCATATACACAAGGTCCTGCATCAGTTGGTACTGTATGTGTGGGGGGAGCTTTGTCTCCAATACATCTGAAAAAAGGGTAATTTACAAGCCTAAATAATTGTTTAAACATGTTGTAAAAACAGTGTTATTATTAACCTTGACATGTAAAAATACATCATCTTTAATAATATCACAGCTTTACTCAACTTAATTTTATTTTACAAAATTGGTTAGACATGCTTTGTTTTTCTTTTTTCTCTATTACTTTTTTAAGTACCGTAGAACGGGGCTACTTGAACTTTGATGTGTTACTTGAGCCCAGTACAAAAAAAAGGATTTAGATCTGTATTTGGTCTGCAATAATGAACGTATCGACATGATTCATTGTTTCCCTGACAGGTGACACTTATTGTCACGATACTTCGATCGATAATAAAATTATAAAACCCTTATCCGCACCCCAATGGTGCATAGGGCATTGCGTCATATAACGCAGTGTTATATTGATCGTTTACACTTCAAGGAAAGGTGATCAGCCCTCCGCTTCAGGGTAATATTGAATAAATATTACAGTGATAAAATCACTTATATTTATTAGACCCCCCCTGGGAATCGAACCCGGGACCTCCAGAACAGTAGCCGAGCGTGCTGACCATTACACTATGGAGGCAGATACCACGATCTAAATATTTTTTTGTACTGGGCTCAAGTAACACATCAAAGTTCAAGAAGACCCGTTCTACGGTACTTAAACTTAATAAGTATTTTTGTTACTTAAATTTTTGTCCGCCTCCGTAGTGTAATGGTCAGCACGCTCGGCTACCGTTCTGGAGGTCCCGGGTTCGATTCCCAAGGGGGCTAAGATAAATATAAGTGATTTTTTCACTGTAATATTTATTCAATATTACCATGGACTGGTACCTGAAGCGGAGGGCTGATCACCTTTCCTTCATGTGTAAACGATCAAGATAACACTGCGTTTATATGACGCAGTGCCCTATGCACCATTGGGGTGCGGATAAGGGTTTTATTTTTTATTTATTATTAACATATACATTACAAACTAAAACATTTAAAGCGTATACATTAAATACATACAAAAATCTAAAATATGCAAGAACTATTGCTAAAGGTGTAGAAGAATCCCGCTTCGGAAAACTAAGGATGTTCCGGATAATTTCAGGATTATCGATCATACCGGGCAACAATGGATAAAAATGCGTAATCAAATACACATTCCTTCTAGTCTCTAAACCAGGGGTTCCCAAAGTGTGCGCCGCGGCGCCCTGGTGCCGTAGAAAGTCAAGAGGGGCGCTGTGAGTCGAGCCTCTTATCATTATCCGAAACCACAAATATTCATGGGTACCTATAAAGCAACAATTTCTATTTTGAGAGCTAGCATCTTTCTACCCAACATTTTAGGTACCTATTTCTTCAACTATAATATATAAGATAAGATAAAAACCCTTATCCGCACCCAATGGTGCATAGGGCACTGCATCATATAAACGCAGTGTTATCTTGATCGTTAACACATGAGGGAAAGGTGATCAGCCCTCCGCTTCAGGTACCAGTCCAAGGTAATATTGAATAAATATAAGAGTGAAAATGTCACTTATATTTATTTGACCCCCCCCTGGGAATCGAACCCGGGACCTCCAGTACGGTAGCCGAGCGTGCTGACCATTACACCACGGAGGCAGACAAAATATATATACAATAATATATATACATATGTATATAGTCACATTATCTATTCCAAATAGCTCACTAAAGTAGGGCGCCGTGACAAAATACTAAACTTGGAAGATTGGGAACCCCTGCAGTAAACTATTGTAGCCGAGCATACCCTGGAAAACTGGGTCGGGTAGAGCCAAGGATAATAGCCGTACTCTCTCATGTAGAGATTCCTATAAGAAATGCATTTACCACCCCTTTTTTTTTCTTCCCGCAACTCCACAAAGGCGTCTGGCAACTTACTGAGGTTCCACTTGAGGTGGGCGGCCACCTTGAGGCAGAGGATCTTGAGCGCGAGGTGCTTGCGCGAGTAGCCGTCCGTCTCCACGATGGACAGCGGCGGGCTGCCGGGGCTGTCCTCGGGGGCGCGCGGGGCCGCCTCTCCCGCCCGCTGCTGCACCTCGGGGCTCACCTGCGCGAACTTCACTATCAGGTCTGTCGGAGAGGGGTCTGCAACGGGCGTGAAGACAATTTCAACACAAACAGGGAATTATACATGTATAACATCAATATGTAAAGGTGGAGACTGACTGGATCATTTGGTGGTAACGTAACACGTTACAATGCGAGCATTCAGGCAGTCAGTACAGCGAGCCGAGCGCTCCGTCCATAGTTTCGGATGCTCGCTGATGCTCGCCGCGAGCGATGTTACGACGTTATGTTACGACGTTATGTTACGACGAAATGCTCCGGTCAGTCTCCACCTTAACACATTAATTCAGGTTCAGTGCTGCAGAACAGCGTTTATTATTTAATATAATTTTGTACTTAAGTTATACATATTTATATATAAACATATATTTATAATTTTTTTTTTATTGGACACTGTCTATCCTCACTAGGTATTTGAAGATACCTGTTCTGAGGTAGGCAGGGTATGCTTATTCTTTTTATAATACAGCTTTAATTAAACAGTGTATAACAGTGTTTAATGTATTATTTATTGACTTGGCGTTTAATTTGTAGAACTCCATTTTAATTTATGTATTAATTTTAAATCAAACACAGATTTAGTAGATTTAGCAGAACTTAGTAGACTTAAAAAATCTGTGTTTGATTTAAAATTAATACATAAATTTAATGTATTAATTTTTAAATAAACACAGATTTTTTGAGTCTACTAAGTCATATTTTATTTTTAAAAACCAAATAAAAGTTTTAATTGAGTATTTTTTTGGCATGCTCCATGCCAAAAGAATAGTATTTATTTTTTATTAATGTAATAAAATAACTTATGAATCGTTAATGAGTGTTACAACTTGGAATGCAATTAAGATTTGAAAAAAAAAACTAAATAAACATATTAATTTAAAACAAATAATCAATAATTTTTTACTAGAAAACTGTCTAAATACATTTCGCTCACTCCTTTCAAGAACATCATATATCAAAAATTTTCAAATTTCAGTTGTCCATGTTTTCGGAATGCCCAGAAAATGTACTATATCCCAGCAAAAGGGTCATATTTTAAACTTAATATTTACCCGCTACAGGGCAGAAAGTGTTGTTTTTGCATTTTGAAGAAAAGGTATTGTTGAATTATTTTTTTAAATGAACTTAATATTTTTCAAATGGAGAAAAAACATTTAGGTTTTACCTAAAAAGATCTGTTACACAGTAAAAAGTTCAATAAATGGCTTGGTATTTATTTTTAATACATTGTATTATATTTTTAAACTTTAAAAACGTTCTCCTGAAAAATCTAGTATTTTGGTTTATGACGTTCTTGAAAGGAGTGAGCGATTTGTTTTTGCAGAAGCTTCAAAATTTGGCGAAAATGTGTCACAGCATTATTACTGAATAAATTTGTAGTAAGGATAGCCACCTTCTTATTAGGGTTATGCTTCTTAATACCCATCGCGTATCTGTATGCGAAATATCGCTCGTTAAGGGAGCAACTTTTTCAGATTTTTTTACATACTATACGAATTACTCGTTATGAGAGGTTACACTGTATATGGAAAGTTTAATTTAGATTAATAAATAATAACATAACCTAATAAAACAATCTGTAATTGAACATGATTCGTATTGAATTGATACTAAATGAAGATACTAAACTTTTGTCAATTTATATATCATAATTCTAAACAATTTAACTTACCAGGTGCAGGCTTTGATAAATGTTGCTTCAGCAAATTTGGGTCGAGTAAAAATTCAAACCATAATATTGTGTCTGGAGATATAGGCACAGTGCCCGGGCGTAGTAAATCTACGTCCATTTTCAAAAAAAAAATCCTAATATTTCATGCGTTAACAGGCAACATAATGTTAACAATATAGTTATTTCTAATAAATTAACGCGAACTTTTAAATAATAATATAAGCCGATTTTGAAGTTTAATACGGATCACCACAGACAAAAAATATTGAGGAAATAATGACAACTGATATTCTTATTTTTATTATGGCTTTTCAACCTTCAAGAATGTTCCAGCCAGTGTTTATTTTTTAAAACATTTTTTAAAAAGTGTTTGTAAGTTTTTGTCCTTTACAAATTAAAACAATTATCATGTCATTTTACATACATACTAGTTTATAAGAAGAGGTAGAAGAGTCAAAATGTTCCTTGGTGAATTGTCAACACCAATGAATAACTGATCAATGACACAAACATTTCTTCTTCATATATTTAAAAATAAAAACAATTTTTTTAGTTTTCATTTTTTAAAATAATTATTGTGCGACAGATTCATTGTGTTAGATTACAATATCATTACTCGCGTAAACGTTTTTTCTAACATCAAATTTGTCCACTTTAATTCAGACAGTCGTTGGCATATTCGACTGCCTTGCATAAAATCCTAAGTTCTTTTGCCAGGGATCACAAAGGGTGATATAAAAAATATGATGCCCCCCTTCCCCTTAATGAAGGTAGGTACTTATTGAAAATTTAAGTTTATATCTTAAATATACTTTTGTCTATGATTCACAATCTGTCAATTTGTTTATTAGCTTTTGTAAATTTTGAGGTTATTTCATGAAATAAGAATGAAGCGAAATATTACATTATTTGCAAGAAATGCATTTGAAAATGCAAGAAAATCCACAATATTGAATAAATCTATGCACCAAAAGCTACACATAAGTAAGAACAGCCGATGCTACGGATCGATGGTCGAAATGCTCCTCTAGGTTATGTTGAATTTATTTTCGGTCTTATATTTTGCAGGAAATTTAAGTAATCATGAAGCGGTCGAGAGACGGAATAGACTGTTCGATATGGAGAAGAGAAGACAGGAGGAAAGTGTAGGCAGAGTCGAAAAAATTGAAGTTCGGTATTTGGGAGTTCCTCAAGACACTACTTTGATCATGAATAAAGACCTATCGACCCCCTTCGACTGCGCAAAACGTAAGAACGTAATATTTTTGAAAAAAGAACTATATCTCGTGTCGGGTTGTAGTCTCGCGTTTAGTGCCGCGGACTCTTCAGTCAGAGATTGTGAGTTCGAACCCACTCTACCACAATTGGATACTCATTTTCATGGCTTTTTTCCATGTTTCGTATGCAAATTTATTATAAATGTACCATATTTCATGGATATTTTTCAGTATACAATCAGTCCATCTCTTTGCACATCATACCATTGTTTTACATAGTATGAAAACGGTGAAACGGCGTTACGGCACCTTTTTTCACGGATATTTTTTTTTATTCTTTAATTTTCACAATCAATTAGACGAAACAATGTTTGTGCTTACGTAATTACAATCTTTATTTATATAATTCGTCAAAATGATAAAATATGGTATTGTACTGACAGTGCACAACGGAGTCCTGGTTCCAACCCTAATGTATGAATGTGAAACATGGAGTTGGCAAAAGAAGGATGAAAGTAGACTGAATGCAGTCGAAATGCGATCTCTCAGAAGAATGTGCGACAAAACGATGTATAATAGATGTACGAATAGTGAAATAAGGAAGGAATGCAAAGCTGAGATAAGCATTATCGATAAAATTAAGAAAGGTGTGTTGAGATGGTTTGGACATGTAGAACGAATGAGTGATGAAAGAACGGTAAAACAAATTTATGAGGCGAATGTTAGCGGGAAAAGAAGCAGAGGAAGACCGAGAAAAACATGGCACGATCAGGTATGCCAAATACTTGAAAGTGGTCAGGTTAGGAGTCGTAACAATCGGCGGGTATGTATGAGGAGATGCATGAACGTGGAAGAGGCGAAGAATGTTTGCAAAGACAGAGTGGTGTGGCGTTCGATTCTCTCTGCCTACCCCTGCGGGGAAGCGGCGTGATGGTTAGTTAGTAAGTTAATAATAACATTACCTAACAAAATAATAATAAGTGGTCAGGTTAGGAGTCGTAACAATCGGCGGGTATGTATGAGGAGATGCATGAACGTGGAAGAGGCGAAGAATGTTTGCAAAGACAGAGTGGTGTGGCGTTCGATTCTCTCTGCCTACCCCTGCGGGGAAGCGGCGTGATGGTTAGTTAGTAAGTTAATAATAACATTACCTAACAAAATAATAATAAGTGGTCAGGTTAGGAGTCGTAACAATCGGCGGGTATGTATGAGGAGATGCATGAACGTGGAAGAGGCGAAGAATGTTTGCAAGGACAGAGTGGTGTGGCGCTCTATTCTCATTGCCTACCCCTGCGGGGAAGCGGCGTGATGGTTAGTTAGTTTTTTATGGTATTGTAATAAACTAATTTTTTTAAGGTAAAAAAGCTTGACATGAATTGATTTCCGGAATCTTTTTTGTTTAAAAAAAAAGCCCTGCCTATTTTTAATAATGAGCTGCTTAGGCTCACAGTACAGTATGAATTTGTAGTATTTATTTTGTAAATATTAAAAAAAAAACAAATTCTTCCCTTTTAAAAAAATAAAAAAAATCTTTGTATTTACACCACCTCCATAGTGTAGTGGCTAGCGCGCTAGACTACCATGCTGGAGGTCCTGAGTTTGATTCCCAAGAGAGTCAAAATAAATATTAGTAATTTTTCAGTCTAATATTGATTTAATATGACCCTGGACTGAGCTGAAGCCGGAGGCTGATCATCTTTGTGTATTTAAAGATCAAGATAACACTGCTTCTATACGATGCGGTGCCCTATGCACCATTGGGGTGCGGATAAGGATACGAATGAGAAAAAAAAGAATGATATAAAAATTAAGCAAAAAGCACATTTGTAACGTGTATACCTAAACTGGCCATTTATTTTCTACCCATTATTGACAACCACACTACTCAAATTCTTGCCGTCAGCCCCGTAAATGCCCAGACTTCCATATTCTTCTTCATCTTTGATGAGATGTAAAAAAATAATATCATACTTTTCACTTTAAAATTAATCAATATTACCCTGGACTGGTACCTGAAGCGGAGGGCCGATCACCTTTTCTTCATGTGTTAACGATCAAGATAACACTGCTTCTATATGATGCAGTGCCCTATGCACCATTGGGTGCGGATAAGGGTTAGAAAAAGATTTATTTTCATACAGTAACAGATGTTTGTATTTTTTTTTTTTTAGATTTAGGGGAATTACACACTAAGCGTAGTGCTCTGGCGTTGATCGACGGGTCAATAGTCTGGGATATGCACAGACCTTTGCAACAAAGCTGTTCTCTGGAAGTAAGCACTGATTTTGACTTTTTTTTTTTTTACAAAAATGCTAGTAATATTATAGTATATAACCACTCACCGAGATTTGTTATAATTATTATGTTATAATTTTTACCAGCAGATGAAAACATCTGTAAGTTTTCGAAACAAGTCGTTTATAAAAATAAAACTCATTAAGTGGTATATTCAAGTGTTTAATTTAAAAAAAAAATCAACAATAAATAAGATATCGCTCACTCCTTTCAAGAACGTCATAAATCAAAAAACTTGATTTTTCACGAGAATGTTTTCAATGTTTTAAAATATAGCATAGTGTATTAAAAATAAATATCAAGCCACTTATTGAACTTTTTACTGTGCAACAGATCTTTTTAGGTAAAACCTGAAGGTTTTTTCTCCATTTGAAAAATATTTAATATATTTAAAAAAATAATTAAACAATACATTTTTTTCAAAATGTAAAAACAACACTTTCTGCCCTGCAGCGGGTAAATATTAAGTTAAAAATATGCCACTTTTGCTGGGATATAGTTCATTTTCTGGGGATTCCAAAAACATGCACAACTGAAAATTGTCAATTTTTGATTTATGACGTTCTTGAAAGGAGTGAGCCATATATTATAAATTGTATTATATAATATGGGGGGAATACAACACTTATAAGATATATAAGTGTTGAATTCCCAAACTTATTGTTAACCCTTGCTGGTCCAATGTCGAATCTCAACATTGAAAAATCTTCGACATGGATTTTTTCCTCTAGGTTCCATGTCGGATGTTATTCGACATTTTTTTCATCATTAGTATTATATATTTAAATTCCAAGCTTACATTTTTGTCACTCGTATCTATTACAACATTATGTGGAGCAGAGGACAATTTTTTTTTTCAATTGGAATGTAACTGTATCTAGATTTGTATTTTTTATTTTGGGGGACCGATAGGGTTAATTCTTGGGACTATCGAACCTTTGTTTGGTCACAGCTCCTTCACTACATGGTGGCCGATCCGCTGCAGGTCAACAGGGCCTTCTGGAGGACCTGCTCCTTCCTGCTGGGCGCCGTGGCCGTGCGAGCCTTCAAGGACCAGCACCAAGTCAGGCTGCACAGCTTCCCCACTCCTGACGGTGAGCTTCCGCCCTTTTCATGCCTTGTGTCTAGTCATTCTGCCAATATTATAGCTGTCCCAACTTGATATGAAACATATTATTTATTATTCTGAGAAGTAAAAAGATTTTGTTTTTTTGATCCACTCACATTTTTACTAACAACCAACTAGTTTCGGCAAGAATAGTTGTCCGCCTCCATGGTGTAATGGTCAGCGTGTTTAGCAAACCGTGCTGGAGGTCCCGGGTTCGATTCCCAGGGGTGGTGAAAATAAATATTAGGAATTTTACACTGTAATATTTATTTAATATTACCCTGGACTGGTTCCAGAAGCGCAAGAGTGATAACCTGCCTTCATGTAAGTAATGATCAAGATAACACTGCGTCAATTCTATGCAGTGCCCTATGCACCATTGGGTGCGGATAAGGGTTATAAGTAAGTAAGTAAGTTTCGGCAATAACCTGTTGCCCTCTTCAGGGTTTCATTTATGACTGACCCTGAAGAGAGCAACAGGTTGTTGCCGAAACTAGTTGGTTGTTAATAAAAAGTGAGTGGATCAAAAAACAAAACAAAAAAAATCTTTTTATTCTCAAAATAATACATCACTATTATCCACAAAGTTAACCCATCGGACTACCGGCCGCCAAACGTTGGCGGTAGGTATGTTTTTACATTTGCAAATCAGCCGCCGTGTAAGCCACGCCCACATCCGTGGTGGTTCATATTATAAAGATACTAAGTGTGATATCTATAAATCAGCAAAGAAAACTTTTGGTATTGCATTATTTATTACAATTTTTTTACAAATTTACTGACGACACTTGACTTAAGATGTCCCTGTAAGGATAGAATTATCCTTTTGATTGAAATATCAACTAAAATCAGTTAGAAATCAAAACTTTACATCCCAGGTATAATATTTTATTGAGTTATTTTTTCAAGTTTTCTTGTTAATTTATCACATTTCTGATCTAGACACACAATAAAATACGTGCATAATAGTTATATGTACCATATTTATTGGTAAAACAGTAAAAGTTATAATTTTAAAAATAGTTTATTTTTATAATTCGGTTGAATTTGAAACTATAAGTATAATATAATTATAACTACATATATTGCTTCAAACTATAAGCCACACGCGTGCGTTTTGATTGGTCAGACTGATTTGTACCACAAAAACCAAACTGTGTAGTGCGTGCTACCTTTTTCTGCATTTAAATATTATTTCTATGTTTGTTCTTATTTTATCAGGTGCAAAATATTAGCGCCTCATTGTTTGACAAACCATATCACCTCCCCTCCAGGCGGAGCAACTCTCTTACTTGCTTGGGATACATTTAATTATTGTATTTATACACATATTATGAAAAAAAAAACTGATATGCGGATGGGTTAAACATTAGCCCAGTTAATGCTTTCAATATTTAAAATAAAACATTTTATTATTTCCAATAATACTTCAATGTCTGCACCCGACGGATTCTCCAATTCTTTGCGCGTGGTAACGAGGATAGCCTGGAACGACTGGTTGTGATTGGTAGCCCGGAGGGGAAGAGAGGGAGATGAAGATCCCCACACGATGGACCGATCAAGTTAACACAATTATGGGAAAGGTATTTCTACCTGTTGGGTCGATTGATGCTTAAGGATGGGAAGGGTATTTTTACCTTGTTTTTACCCCATTTCAAAGGCAGAAAAAAAGGAATTACATATTTAATATTTTATTTATTGTTTTGGCATTCACTTTGTGCTAAGACATGAAATTGTAAATGAAAAGACTTGTTTTTCTAAAATAAGATTGAGATATTCGTAGGAAATGGAATGTTAACACACTATCTGCGGATTCGCGCTCATAATAGAGATAAACATCTCTGAAAAGAAGTGATAACATTTAACCGTACTGTATACATAGATATGAGATCAAAAGATGCCGCCAAAGTCATGCGTAAAAATTTCTTACACGCAATTTACGATAATGCTGGAAAGGTCTGGGGTAGCTGTCATTTAATGGGCTGAAAAAGGTATTTAAGAGAGGCGTTGCAAGACCTGAAAAAGATGGTCCAACGACATAGCCGCTGTGGGTTATACGAAAGACAGGAAGGGTCATCTTGTGTTACTCTCTTCTCAGTGCGTTCGGGGTCCTTTGTGTACGACGTGGAGCTGGTGGGGCTGCCCGAGTGGCAGCCGGAGCCCTGGGAGCTGCGGGCCCTGTCGGCCGAGATGGTGAAGCTCACCCGGGCCGGGGGCGCGCTGCAGAGGCTCTCCGTGCCGGAGACCACCGCCCTGGACATGTTCCCCGACAACCCGCACAAGACCAAGCAGATACCCGACATCGCCAGGAAAAACGAAGGTACTTGATAGGTTTTTAACCAATTATTGAATAATATATCCAAATACTCACTCTACTTTTTACTCATACTTTTCACAACATTTTGAATGTGTCCAAATACTTGTTCACAAAATCTGGATTATCTCCAATAACAGGAGTTATTTTCATATTATTTTTTGACATCTCATCAAAGATGAAGAAGAATATGGAAGTCTGGGCATTTACGGGGCTGACGACCGTCATAGGCTGGTTTAAGTGATCACTTTACACACGTGTAACATTCACCAATTCTACCCATTATTGACAACCACACTACTCAAATTCTTGTCGTCAGCCCCGTAAATGCCCAGACTTCCATATTCTTCTTCATCTTTGATGAGATGTCAAAAAATAATATCATACTTTTCACTTTAAAATTAATCAATATTACCCTGGACTGGTACCTGAAGCGGAGGGCCGATCACCTTTCCTTCATGTGTTAACGATCAAGATAACACTGCGTTTATATGCAGTGCCCTATGCACCATTGGGGTGCGGATAAGGGTTGAATATAAATATACATATAATAATATATCCAAAATTAAACAAGGTTATTGGATTGAATTCTACTTTTATTCACATATATCGCTCACTCCTTTCAACAATGTCATAAATCAAAAATTGTCAATTTTCGGTTGTGCATGTTTTAGGAATGCCCTGAAAATGTACTATATCCCAACAAAAGCGGCATATTTTTAACTTAATATTTACCCGCTACAGGGCAGAAAGTGTTGTTTTTGCATTTTGAAGAAAATGTATTTTTTAATTATTTTTTTAAATATACTAAATATTTTTGAAATGGAGAAACAACATTCAGGTTTTACCTAAAAAGATCCGTTGCACAGTTAAAAGTTCAATAAGTGGCTTGATATTTATTTTTAGTACATTATATTATATTTTTAAACTTTAAAAATGATCTTCTGAAAAATCAAGTTTTTTGATATATATGACGTTGTTGAAAGGAGTGAGCGATATATGATGATATGTGACGCGTTTTGTCTTATTAAGACATTATCAAACACAATGTTTGACCATAGACGTCAACAAATAGAGCTGCCAATAATTTAGCAATGTCACCAATATTAAAATAAGTCCACCATTTCTGTGACATCATTTATTACCAACAGCGTTTTTACGAATGCAAATTTTGCAAAAGGAAATGGAGAATGAAAATATTGATTATATCGGCTGCTATAAACACAAAACAAGCCTTACACAATCCTTTATAGGTTGAGTATGTTAAATTAAATGAGTCCGCCTCCGTGGTGTAATGGTCAGCGTGTTTAGCTACCGTGCTGGAGGTCCCGGGTTTGATTCCCAGGGGGGGTGAAAATAAATATTAGTGATTTTTACACTTTAATATTTATTCAATATTACCCTGGACTGGTTCCTGAATCGCAAGAGTGATCACCTTGCCTTCATGTAAGTAATGATTAAGATAACACTGTGTCAATTCGATGCAGTGCCCTATGCACCATTGGGTGCGGATAGGGTTATAAGTAACCATGATGTAAGTAACCATGATATACAGTCAACCATGATGTCTTATTGAAGAGGCTGTATGAGATCGGTTTCTCGGATGGTATGCTAAAATTAATGGCGAGCTACCTTCAAAACAGAAACCAATACGTCTCCTACGGTCTATTTGCGTCAGAGTCCTTCAATACTTTCTCGGGTGTCCTGCAAGGCTCTAACCTGGGTCCATTATTGTTTTCTATTTTCATTAATAATATTAAGAATGTAATTTAAAACTCACGGTTTTTGTTATTTGCGGATGACCTAAAGCTTTTCTTAAAGGTGACAACTTTTGACGATTTTCGTCTTCTCCAAGCAGATATATCAAATATATGTGAATGGGGAAGACGAAACAAATTAATGTTTAATGTTTCCAAGTGTTCGATCACGTCTTTCACTAGGGCCCAAAAAACATTATTTTATCGCTACAAAATGAACGACCAAAATCTGATGCCAGCATCGAATGTTAGGGATCTGGGCGTTAGATTTGTGAGCACCCTGACATTTCACGATCATATAGAGGCAGTCAGTAGTAATGCATTGAAAATGCTAGGATTTGTTCTGCGTACTGCCAGGGTTTTCGAAAATACCCGCGTGCTGAGAACTCTTTATAACTCCTTGGTGCGAAGTAGACTCGAGAGTGGCTCGATGATCTGGGGGCCACACGAGCTTAAGTACTCTCTTATGGTAGAGAAAGTCCAAAAGAAGTTTTTGAGGTATCTCTACATGAGAGAGTACGGCTATTATCCTTGGCTCTACCCGACCCAGTTTCTCCAGGGTATGCTTGGCTACAATAGTTTAGAGACTAGAAGGAATGTGTATTTGATTACGCATTTTTATCGATTGTTGCGCGGTATGATCGATAATCCTGAAATTATCCAGAGCATTGGTCTGTATGTTCCCGATAGTTACCTAAGACAGCGTCGGCATAGATTGTTTCAGATTCCTATACACAGGACCAACCTGCCGATGGTTATGCCTGTAGGAAGAGCTACCACTATGTTGAACAATATCACATTGGATATTGATCTGTTCCATGTGTCCGAAGGAGTTTTCCGAAGCAAGATTCTTCTACACATTTAACAAGAGTCTTCTTGTGTAATTTTTAATTTGTTTTTTTAATGTATACGCCTTAAATGTTTGTTTGTAATGTATATATTAATTATTGAATAAATTGAATTGAATTGAATTGAAAAAAAGTAAGTAAATGTTAAATTAGAAATTCCTTCTGAGTGGTATAACCACATTGAGCTAACAAATGCACCGTTCCAGGCAACGTGGTTTTGTATCGGCTCGGCGACCACATTGACATCTCCAAGGGCCCCATGGTGGGCGACTGCGGCCAGGTGGGCCGGCTGGCCCTCCCCGCCGTGCACCGGCTGTCCAGGCCCGAGGGCGGAGACGCCCTGACGCTGCACCGCTTCCAGGGAGTCGCGCTGCCCGTCGGCATCATCGTCAACCACGTGGCCTTTGGAATACTCGCCGACAGGGCTGCTAAACTGGTAAACTATTTCTCCAACCCTTACGGGTATCACATTGTGGTCTTCTTCTGTTTGAAATAAAGCATTTATTTTTTTTGGGGTCAAGGGATCTTGCATCTGCTCTCTTCTGACTCCTGACTTGACTGACCGCTTTCAAGTATTTGACATACCTGAGTTTTCCTCGATTGTCCTCTGCTTCCGACTATTTCCGACTACATTCGCTTCGTAAATTTGTTTTACTGTTTTTTTATCGCTCATTTGTTCCACATGCCAAAACCATCTCAACACACCTTTCTTGATATGATGGATAATTCTTATCTCAGCCTTGTATTCTTTCCTTACCTCTCCATTATCTCACCTCAACATCTACCATACATGATTTTGCCACACTGAGAGATCGCATTCGGATATATTCAGTCTACTTTCATTCTTCTTTTTCCAACATTTTTGAACATCCATATTCCATTAATTTTGAAAAGTTGAATATATGCAATGGTCTAGGATTTCTTTCACACGCGAATAGTTATTTAATATAATTAAAATGTAACTTTGTTTTAAAATCACTATAAATATTTTGTTATAAATAAATTATAATGTCTACCGGTTTCAAAGCTAACCGCTTCTTTATCAAGACTTATAATATATTAATAAAATATTTATAGCGATTTTAACACGTTGTCGTCGGGACACGGCATTTGCCGTTTTTCGCGGACTGTCGGTCAACTGCGGGACACGGCAAATGCCGTTTTTGACGACTGTCGGTTATCGGCGGGAAACGGCAATATACGGGTTTGTTATCAGCGTGAAATAAAACGCGTTGAAGGGTAATCTGCTACCTGGGTGCTAGGCGACAGTCTGTTGACGTTATTTGAGATGCCTTGTCCGGATTGGCTAGTGTGTCGCTTGTAAAGGCATCGCCAGAAATCTAGAGTTTTTATGCGATCTCAATCTCCAGTTTAGTTTGAGTCATTTCACGTATTGGACTATTTTTCATACCGCTTGGACTGTTTTATTTACTGTTTGGTGTTTTTTATTTGAATTTATAAGCATTGTATAGGGAATGATACCTCGGAGGGGAAGACTATTTTTTAGAGTTTACATTGCTTTTAAAATTGTGAAATACGGAATACTTAATTAAAAATTATGATTATACTTTATTTTTGATGATCAAATGTCATATATGATTTCTTTGAAAATTTCAATCGAAAATATTATTTGGTTTAGAAATTGTGTCAATTTTAAGAAAGCGATATATTTTTTCGCTAATCGCGAAAAACGTCCGCTACAGTCTATTGTTCGAAGCGCCCGACTACAATGTGTTAAAACAAAGTTACATTTTAATTATAAAATGGAAAATCACAAAGTTAGTGCTTCAAATATAAATTAAAGTTATTTAATAGATTAGAAAGCATTGCTGATAGTGACGCCATCAGTTAAGATTATGCTATACGCTTCCAACATAGTGTAAATTTATTTATGCCTAAGGTTCTTCAGCTGGAGCCGCCGGTAGCGGCGGGAGTCGACCGCCATCTTGAACACGCTTAAAGTCTCCGTCGGATCTCTCCCGAGCACGTCACCAAATCCACGCACGATAGAAGTCTAATTGCCTCGGTAAATCAATTCCTTCAGACTGAATGAATTAAACAATTTTGGAGCTATGAAAAATGATTGTCATCAATTGATTCGGCAGTCATTTTGTATAATCTATCCATTTTTAATTAATTTTTTTTTTTTTTTAAAGAAATATTTGTGTTTTTATTATTTACACAAATATTTTAATTTCATACTATTTCTGTGAGCCTAAGCGGCTCATTGTTAGAAATAGGTATCAAATTGTGGTAGAGTGTGTTCAAACCGAGAAACTCTGACTTAAGAGTCCGCGACACTAACCACGGGACCACAACCCGACACAGAATTTTTTTGCTTAGTAAATGACACTAATTTCTTAAAATCTATTGTGACACGTGTTTTGATGCATTTCACAATAGATTTGAAGGAATTAGTGGTATTTACCAAGTAAAACTTATTATTTTTTGACATTTCATCAAAGATGAAGAAGAATATGGAAGTCTGGGCATTTACGGGGCTTACGACCGTCATAGGCTGGTTTGAGTGATCACTTTACACACGTGTAACATTCACCAATTCTACCCATTATTGCCCCGTAAATGCCCAGACTTCCATATTCTTCTTCATCTTTGATGAAATGTCAAAAAATAATATGAAAATAACTCCTGTAATTGGAGATAATCCAGATTTTGTGAACAAGTATTTGGACACACTCAAAATGTTGTAAATAAATTATCTGGTCAAATTATAAGCTTAATAATAAAAATGAAAATGGTATTTTCTGGCGTTTCTCATGTGTGTGATTATAATCCGGGATTCGGATCTCACATACTAATATAAGAGTTTCTGCTTAATAAAAAAGCTTCTTTACATCTCACCAATAGATGTCTCTAGTGAAGTTCTAGTGATTCAAGAACAAAGTTTCTAAATTGGTTCATATATATAGAACTTCGAAGAATTTGAGTAGTGTGGTTGTCAATAATGGGTAGAATTGGTGAATGTTACACGTGTGTAAAGTGATCACTCAAACCAGCCTATGACGGTCGTAAGCCCCGTAAATGCCCAGACTTCCATATTCTTCTTCATCTTTGATGAAATGTCAAAAAATAATATGAAAATAACTCCTGTAATTGGAGATAATCCAGATTTTGTGAACAAGTATTTGGACACACTCAAAATGTTGTAAGTAAAACTTAAATTAAAAAAAATATTGTCTTTGCCCGAATCTGGATGTGCAAAAAGGGATTTCTACTACTACTACTACTGCCATCATGCCGTTTCCCCGCAGGGGTAGGCAGAGACGATGCAACGCCACACTCTTCTGTCCTGACATACACTCCTCGCCTCCTTCACATCCATACATCTAGTCATACATGCCCTCCGGTTGCGCAGACTTTTGACACCACCAGATTTTAGGTTCTGATTGATCTGATCGTGCCAAGTCTTTTTCGGTCGTCTTCGTTCTGTTTTCCCGCTCACATTCGCCACATATATTTTCTTAGTCATTCTCTCGTTATCCATTCGCTCCACATGTCCCTTGAAGAACTGTTCTCAATCTTTTCAATTATCCCTTGTTCAGCTTGACATTCCTTTCTCATATCTTCGTTTTTAATTCCGTCATACAATGATTCTCCACACATTCGTCTGAGGAATCGCATTTCAACAGCGTTCACTCTGCTCACATTTGCCATATATGTTTTCTTTTTATTTCCAGCACATATTTGTGGAGGTCCTCCCTGAAAAGATACATTTCCGGTATTGCACAAAAATCCTTTAAATGAAAATCTGTTCTGTTTTTATAACCCTTATCCGCACCTAATGGTGCATAGGGCACTGCATCAAATCGACGCAGTGTTATCTTGATCATTACTTACATGACGGCAAGGTGATCACTCTTGCGCTTCAGGAACCAGTCCAGGGTAATATTGAATAAATATTACAGTGTTAAATCACTAATATTTATTTTCACCTCCCCCCCTGGGAATCGAACCCGGGACCTCCAGCACGGTAGTTAAACACGCTGACCATTACACCACGGAGGCGGACAAACTTCTGTTTACTGTATTCTATCAAAATCTCAATTAAAGTTGCGACAAAATGTGACCAATCTTGTGTTAAACCCATATGAAATCATTAAATCGCACCAAAACGTGACAATTTTACAAGCTAGAATTCCTGATTACTCAAAAATCATTTATAATGGAAATGTCCGCCTCCGTAGTGTAATGGTCAGCACGCTCAGCTACCGTTCTAGAGGTCCCGGGTTCGATTCCCAAGGGGGGTAAAATAAATATAAGTGATTTTTTCACTGTAATATTTATTCAATACTACCCTGGACTGGTGCCTAAAGCGGAGGGCTGATCACCTTTCCTTCATATGTAAAACGATCAAGATAACACTGCGTTTATATGACGCAGTGCCCTATGCACCATTGGGGTGCGGATAAGGGTTTTATTATTATTATTATTATAATGGAAATGTAACGTTTTTGTGAGGACCTCCATAGTTCATCCTTTGGCTAGATCTGTTAATATTTTAAGGAAATATAATTTTGTAAATAAATATTGCTATGGTTAAAAACAATATAAAATGTATTAAAAAAGAACTCAATCGACAAGACACACAAGGTGGCTTTGCAAAATAATATGTTTAAAATTGTGATTTAAATAAAATAAAAAAAATAAATAATAATAATTGGGTTTTTTCTTTCAGAATCCCGCCAAATCGCCGCAAGACCCCACAGCGTACACATTCGATTCCGAAGACAGAATATCTCAGGCAGTCGCATAGTACCAAGATCCGTCTGTTAGAATCCAAATATTGTATGAATTCCATTACGTCCGAGTGTGTACATCAATACTGCATTCATCTCTGTTTGTTTACATGTACAGTGGAACCTCTCACAACGAGTAATTCATATAACGCGCAAAAAAATGTTAAAAAGTTGCTCCCTTAACACGTTGGGCGCGACATACGCGCCAGGCGCGTTCATCCTACATTTCTCACAGTGCAGAACAGTGTTGCCATATCGCTCACTCCTTTCAAGAACGTCATAAATCAAAAAACTTGATTTTTCAGGAGAACGTTTTTAAAGTTTAAAAATATAACACAATGTATTAAAAATAAATATCAAGTCACTTACTGAACTTTTTACTTTGCAACACATCTTTTTAAGTAAAACCTGTAGGTTTTTTCTCCATTTGAAAAATATCAAGTATATTTAAAAAAATAATTAAACAATACCTTTTCTTCAAAATGCAAAAACAACACTTTCTGCCCTGTAGCGGGTAAATATTAAGTTTAAAATATGCCTCTTTTGCTGGGATATAGTACATTTTCTGGGCATTTCGAAAACACGCACAACTGAAAATTGACGATTTTTGATTTATGACGTTCTTGAAAGGAGTGAGCGATATGCCAAACCAAAAAATCTGAATCAAACAGTAGAAGAAATCTGTTTAAAATCTGTATACAATCAATAACCCTAAATCTAAGTAGGTGCCTATTTGCCATTGCTTTGAAATTTTAAAACAAATAGCACGATCTGTTAAACAGAACTCATAGTATGCATATTCTTCACCCTTTTCACTTCTTTCTAAACAAGTCTTAAAATAATTATCTTCCAGCCAGCGGTGATTGAAACGTTGCGTATTACGCGACCTGTATAAAAAATGAACACTTGGTCGCATGAACAAAAAAGACATGTTGCAATACGCTGCGTAAATTGCATAATGTTCCGTGACAAGACAAAATAGTACCCTACCCAATAATAAATAACGCACTACAATATAAAACAAATTCTCACCTACTTATTATCATTTTGTCCGCCTCCGTAGTGTAATGGTCAGCACGCTCGGCTACCGTTCTGGAGGTCCAGGGTTCGATTCCCAAGGGGGGTAAAATAAATATAAGTGATTTTTTCACTGTCATATTTATTCAATATTACCCTGGACTGGTACCTGAAGCGGAGGGCTGATCACCTTTCCTTCATGTGTAAACCATCAAGATAACACTGCGTTTATATGACGCAGTGCCCTATGCACCATTGGGGTGCGTATAAGGGTTTTATTTATTATTATTATAATCAAATGTTAATCATGCGCGAATCTATACATATTATTATTATTCTGTTTTATCGTATACTATGTTCAATTCCAAAAATGTGTATAAAACTAAAAGTACTACCTAGGAGTAAAATCTGTCATCTGTAACGGCAGCCTGAAATCTGTATCAATACAGATAAATCTGTATATATGGCAAAACTGGTGCAGAATTCACGCTAGGTGCTTATAGGTGATGATAGTAAGTCAAACGGCTTAAAAGTATCATATCGTTATTGAAAGTATACCCTTATAGTCTTGACATAATATTTTATTTATTATTATGTAATGAATAAAAAAATATATATTTAATATGTAACTAACTAACTAACTAACTAACCATCACGCCGCTTTCCTGCAGGGGTAGGCAGAGAGAATCGAACGCCACACCACTCTGTCTTTGCAAACATTCCTTGCCTCTTCTACATTCATGCATCTCCTCATACATACCCGACGATTATTACGACTTCTGACCCGGCCGCTTTCAAGTATTTGACATACCTGATTGTGCCAAGTTTTCCTCGGTCGTCCTCTGCTTCTTTTTCCAACTACATTCGCCTGATTAATTATTTATTTTTATTTTTATTTAATATGTAACTTGGCGTTAGTCTCCTTGATAACTCATGTTAACCCTCTTGTCCCAAATGAATGTGAACATGACCTGCGCCTGATTGCCATACATAAAGAGAACAGTGTGTACTAGCGTTTAGGAAAATAAAATTTTTATTATTTCATATTTTTATTATAATTTAAGTGTTTTTTAAACTTATGTTTTGTCAGTATTACCCTTGATTTTTGATGTTTGCGATATCGCTCACTCCTTTCAAGAACGTCATAAATCAAAAAACTTGATTTTTCAGGAGAACGTTTTTAAAGTTTAAAAATATAACACAATGTATTCAAAATAAATATCAAGCCACTTATTGAACTTTTTACTGTGCAACAGATCTTTTTAGAGAAAACCTGAATGTTTTTTCTCTATTTGAAAAATATTAAGTATATTTAAAAAAATAATTAAACAATACCTTTTCTTCAAAATGCAAAAACAACACTTTCTGCCCTGTAGCGGGTAAATATTAAGTTAAAAATATGCCGCTTTTGCTGGGATATAGTACATTTTCTAGGCATTCCGAAATGCACAACTGTAAATTGTCAATTTTTGATTTATGACGTTCTTGAAAGGAGTGAGCGATATATTAAACGCAGTAAACATGTTAACGAGTGACATTTTGCATAATGAGTTACAGAGAAAAGGCAAGTCCCTTTTTCACGATATTCACTTGTGAGCCAGGACATCCGCGTCAGTCAAAACAAAAAATGTTTTGCGTAACGAGTAAGATTACCGAACTATGTTCGTTATGAGAGGTTTCACTTCACTTTCATCGTGTATTTGTAAGCATTATTTTACCCAACACGCTCTAAAATGAAATTCATACAAGAATTCTATTATGTATAGAGCTTAGTTAATCCGATAGGTACGTTTTAGAGCCGCTTCTCATATACCTAAGTTTCTCAACATGGGGGTCGGTAGAGAGGATAGAATGCGTAGATACCTCCTTGGCCCGCATCCATATGTCTGGAAAGACATAATAATTATAATAGCCAATTAAATGGCGCTGCTTTAATGTGAAATTACTTTATGGATGCTTTCAAATTTGCAGTAATTTTAATATTCAAGCAACATATGTACTTCATCATTTTTCACATCAAAATATATAATATAGTAATCTTCTTCTTCTTCTTCTTCTTCTCCATCTTGGTGTAGGCCTTGTGGCCTGTTTTTAATAGGGACTAGCCTCCTGCGATGTCGATTCCCAGCTATCGACCCATCTCTTTGGTGGTCTGCGCGGGAGTCCTCTACCGTGGTAATATAGTAATAATGATAATAAATATATATATATATATATATATATATATATATATATATATATATATATATATATATATATATATAAACCTATATTCCTGTTATGGTCAGTATGCTCGGCTTCCATGCTGGAGGTCCCGGGTTCGATTCCTGGGGGGGGGGGTCAAATAAATAAAAGTGATTTTTTCACTCTAATATTTATTCAATATTACCCTGGACTGGTACCTGAAGCGGAGGGCTGATCACCTTTCCTTCATGTGTTAACAATCTAGTTAAATCTAGATAAAAATATAAAATTTATGTGGAATAAGGAGGGCGCATATAAAATTGATGTGCAATAGGGGGGCGCATATAAAAATGACATGGGGTGAACAAATAAAACTCAGGTTGAGAAACATGGGTATGAATAAGCTGAAAAATTTATATTATTTTTAAGAAAATGTAAACAATAAAGCAACTCACAATATTACTTGAAGTTTTATTGCATATTATATTTTAAGAATTTATTTATTTTATATTTAAAGGGAAATTTAGCAAACGAAGAGAGAATGCTTCATATGACAGTATGAATTCTCATCATCACATGAAACCGCTCAAGGATTTGAACCTGGGTTCTCTGATATTCGGTCAGGAGATTACCCCCTGAGCTAAGCAGTCGTGTGATAAAAAATTGCAGAAAGCTTTTTGTAAAAGTGAGTTTTCGATCAGATTCGTAGCCTGTTAGATACTGGGTCAGAAGCCAGAATGGCGCAGTGGACTGTCACCGGACTGGACTGACTAGCCCGAGGTATTAGATGCCAATCCACTAGTCAGCTAGATGCCAGAATAAAGCTGTGGACTGTCATCAAACTAGACTGACTAGCCAGAGTTGGTTAGATGCCAATCCACTAGCTAGCTAGATGCCAGTCAGATGCCAGAATATAGCAGTGGACTGTCATCGAACTAGACTGACTGAACGGAGTGAGTTAGATGCCAGTCAGATGCAAAAACTGTGGACTGCCATCGGACTGGACTGACTTGCCGGAGTTAGTTAGATGCCAGTCAACTAGTCAGTCATATGCCAGAATGGTGCAGTGGACTATCATTGGATTTGACTACTTGACTGGAGTTAATTAGATTCAGTCAGTCCACCAGCCAGTTAGATACTGGTCAGATGATAGAATAGTACAGTGGACTGTCATCGGACTGGACTTACTAACGGGAGTTAAATGCCAGTAAGATGCTAGAATGGTGCAGTGGACTGTCATCAGACTAGACTGACTGACCAGAGTTAGTTAGGTGCCAGTCCACTAGCTAGTTAGATGCAAGAACTGTGGACTGTCATCGGACTGGACTGACTGACCAGAATTACAGTATCTACTCAATGAATTAGGGCCACCCACTATTTTTTTGAATACTCTGAAATCTTTTGGATTATTATATTTATTTTACATAAATACTTTAAGTTTTCTATTGACATCTTATATCATGTATATTACCTTCAATAATATGTAAAATATACCTGGATTATTTAAGCCTTTACAAAATTTCAACCCCATTTTCTGAGAAAGGTCCCTAATTGTCACAGGTAGACAGATAGTTGAAAGTTCAAAAAATAGTCCTATCTCATTTATTAGTGAAGTTTCTTGAGTTCTGGTTGTTGTTTTGTTCAGAGAGGTTATATAGTTATCGTGTCTTGTGAAAAAAACTTAATTTTTAATTTTAGTTCATAAAGTATAAATTTTTTTTGTAAACACAAGTGGTTTTTTTGAAAAGGACAAAATGGGAAAAATTAAAGACATTTCTGAGGAAAAAAAGTCTAGTGTTATAGTGCTTCTGAAATTAGGAATACTATATAATAGAGAAATTTCAAAAAAAGAAAACGTTTCTCGTCAAACAGTGGACAGAATTTCAAAATCAATAAAAAATCAGTCACCCGCCACCAGCAATCGGCGAAAGAACTGTCGTAGGATTAGAAAAACAACACCGAGGACTGATCGAAAAATCGTTCAAAGTGACTTAGAAAACCGTAGTGCATCAGCAAAAACATTAAAAATAAAATTGGAAGAAGAGGGTATAAATATATCGGTATCAACCTGAGGCGACGTCTTTACGAAGTAAATCTGAAATGCAGGCGCCCTGTAAAAGTACCAAAATTGACACCACGAACGAAAGCGTATCGATTAAAATGGGCCAGGCTTCATCGAAATTACTCGGTAGATGATTGGAAAAAGGTATTTATTTAAATTGAATTTTCAACATATCATTTTAGTAAATAAACTTATATATGTGAATTAAACTTAAATTTTCATTATTTTTCAGGTCATCTTTAGTGATGAGTGCCGGTTAGAAGCCGTGACAGAGAGCCGTCGATTCGTCAGGAGAACACCAATGGAACGTTACAATGAGGCCTGTGTGGTAAAAGTTATCCAACACCCCCCTGCAACAATGATATGGTCATATATTATTAACAATTTACCTGGGCCGTTGTTTTTCGTGGAAGGAACAATGAACCAAAATTCCTATAAGCAGGTCCTCGAACGAATTTTATTGCCCTTCTACCATACACTCGACCCAACAGAAGGTCCATACACCTTCATGCAGGATGGGGCACCTTGCCACCGGGCTAAATCAATAATAAATTTTTTGTCTAACAAAAATCTGCCTTTGCTCCCCTGGCCTGGAAATTCTCCGGACCTTAATCCTATAGAAAACGTATGGAGCATGTTAAAAAATAAGGTATACTCATTTCCAAATCCGACAGTAGACTGTCTAAAAAAAAATATTCAAAAAATTTGGTCAGAAGACGAAGAAATAAAAAACATGATAAAACAGTGCATTTTAAGTATGCCGAAAAGAATTGAGGCAGTTATTTCTGCCAAAGGTGGAAATACTAAATACTAACTATATTTATATGAAAATATATGCATAATTTAAGCGTAATAAAGTGTTCATGTGTAAATAAAATTCAATGTTGTTTTATTCAAGGTTTTCTCTGAGTTATTCCTGTTTGAATTGAGAAATTGCGTGAAATTCTGCGTGGCCCTAATTCATTGAGTAGATACTGTAGTTAGGTGCCAATCAACTAGCCAGCTAGAAACCATTCCACTGCACTATTCCGTCTATCTTAACTCCAGATATAAGACTAAACTAACTGGTCTCCTATTAATGTGTTATTTATTCAATAATTTATTCAGCATATATGTTAAATTGTAGCTGATAACATCCAAAGCGCATGGTGGGAGCGGCCAAGAGTGACATTGGCGGGCGCGCTTCATCCATTGGCCGAAATAAATCCAGAGTGGCCGTGTATTCACCAATCAGGTCCTTAGTAAGGTTCATGGCCTCCAAATCCGCCCTCACGCCACTCACGTCAAAATCTGCCTGGAGGAAAATCATAGTTATCATATCTCTCACTCCTCATACAGCAACAGATCTTTTTAGGTAAAACATGAAGGTTTTTTCTCCATTTGAAAAATATTTAGTATACTAACAAAAAATAATCAAACAATACATTTTCTTCAAAATGCAAAAGCAACACACTCTGCCCTGTAGCGGTAAATTTTTATATATGACGTTGTTGAAAGGAGTGAGCGATATATTGTATCAAAATAGAACTAGCAACAAATTGTTTATAATCAACAGTTTGTAAGCCCTGGATTTGTATATTTTCATCATCTTTCATATAAAAATGATAGATGTTTCAAATGAAGTTAAGACAATATATGTGGAAATCCTCACAAAAAGATATACTTCCAATATTGCACAAAAATTCCTCTAAATGCAAATCTGTTCTACAACATTTTGAGTGTGTCCAAATATTTGTTCACAAATCTGGATGGTCCCCAATTATAGGAGTTATTTTTCATATAATTTTTTGACATCTCATCAAAGATGATGAAGAATATGGAAGTCTGGGCATTTACGGGGCTGACGACAGTCATAGGCTGTAACATTCACCAATTCTACCCATCATTGAAAACCACACTACTCAAATTCTTGGAAGTTCTATATATATGAACCAATTTAGAAACCTTGTTCTTGAATCACTAGAACTTCACTACAGACATCTATTGGTGAGATGAAAAGAAGCATTTATTGAGCAGAAACTCTTGTATTAGTATGTGAGGTCCGAATCCTGGATTATAATCACACACATGAGAAACGCCAGAAAATCTTCTTCATCATCTTTGATGAGATGTCAAAAAATAATATGAAAAATATATATAATTGGATATAATCCAGATTTGTGAACAAGTATTTGGACACACTCAAAATGTTGTAAACTTTATGCTATCTTTATTTAGTTATATGTATTATAAATTTAGTTAAACTTTTTGTTTCAATTTATCATTGTTTCAATCCAAATTACACATTGATGTATTTTAGTACTAAGCAGCGTTTAAATTATTTTATACATCCACGTCAATATATAATATGCCAAAAAAAAAAGATTTTTTATGGGAACGGATTTTTATCATTTTCCTTTTATTTCTTATGGGAAAAATATGTTCGGGATACATCCTATTTGGTATGAGTCTCATGATCTGGAACGAATCAAGGACGTATACCGAGATTCCACTGTATCTGATTTGGCCATGAGCAGAAACTGAGGGACAGACGCAGTGTTGCCAGACCAATTACAATAACTATCGATAGCCTCTCAGAGGAATGAGTGTACCTTGTAAAGGGGGCACTTCTCCGGGGGCATTGGTCTCAAACTGGTCACGTATGGCTCCCAACTGGAACCCTTCTGTCTTAACTTTTCGCAAATATCGGGTATATCATAGCTGATCAGCGGTAGAGATGCTCCGTTCATCATGCGGTCCACCTGCATAGTCACCTAAAGCGCAAAACTTCAATAATTATCAATTGATTCGGTAAAATCATTCCATATATTTTTTTTTATAATTATTTATTTTGCTTCATACAGTTTTTGGGCGATTCCATTCGTAGCTCACAGGTTTTCATTCGGAGTTGACGTATTCGCTACGCAATGCACAATAAAAACAACATTTAGGAGTTTTTTAAATCATATTTTCATATGGTGTACGGAGTGCGTGGAAGTTTTTGGTAAGGGAAGGGTAATTGACTATGTATGACTTTGTAGTGGCTGTTAAGATGCCAAAAACCCTTGTACAGATGGAAAACGGGTTTGCGGTTACTTGTGAATAGTATACTGAGGGTCATAGTATACAGACTGCCAGAGTACAATTAGAGTCAGGATTGATAAAAAAAAACTACTGACAATGTGTTAAGTATATGGTTCATAAGCATTAGTAGGCTTACCTTGAAGGGGCCATGAAGAATATCCACATAAAGTTGTGCTGTTCCTTTGAGAGCAATGCTCGTGTCTGCGTCTCTTTTCACCTGCACAGTTGTCACATTTATCTCTTTGTTCTCGAAACCCGGACAAGAAGTGAATTTTTCCCAATCCAGTAAGACTTTACGCTGGAATAAAATCACAAGGCTTAGGGCATCTGTGCACTATACGGAATTTTACCGTCCGGCACTTCAATTAGCATGATAAAACGGATAATTAGCTTGTGCTTTTGTCTTTTTTTCTTCGGATCGGTGCGTGATCACGGTGCATGTAAATTCGATCATGCTAAACTGTTGTAGTCGCTTTTCTTTTAAAAAAAATGGACTGCCAGATGGTACATTTCCTGTAGTGCACAAGCGCTCTTAGAGCGATCACATTGCGCGTAAATTCGATCACACATATATATTTATATACATATTAATAAAACCTTAACCATATGTGTTAGGCACCCACCCTCTACAGAATTGGTTTATATCTTTAAATTTTTGCAATAAAATACGTTAATGCGTTCCAGGGCGAAAGAAAAAATGTAGAACTGTAACTTCATTGTTATTGAGATTTTTGTTGTTGAATAGATGCCAAATGTTTTATATCAGATTCATAGTTGGTAGTTTTTAATAGAATACAAGCAGTAGTACTTTCGTCTGTAAGATTAAACTTTAAAAAATATATATTATCACTTTTTTTTCTTCATTTCGCGTGCCATGCAAAATAATCTCGAGTGCCATAAGTTCGCCATCCCTGACATATTGATTGATTAATTCCTCTCCTTTTCCTTTTCTTCCTGCAAATTCAATTTTTTATACCATACCCTTACCCTTTTACTCCCTTCCTCACATACACACTCCCACTCTCTTTTATTTTTTATCTCTTAATGTTTTTAGTTATTATAACATAAATGTGGAATTGTTTAATTGGCTTTATTTTTATTAATGTTACTATTTTTGTTAATGTAATGGAGTTTATTATTGTTAATACAACTATTTTTATTTTATACTTTTTTAAAGCTGTACAATCCCCGAACAAATAAAATAAATTATGGGATTGAAAGCAGAGTGGACACCGTAGTCACGTAAAACCAGCTAAGAAAGAGTGTTAGAAATGAAGAATTTGGAAAAATATCTGGCAAGAGTCTCATCATGACATATGTGGTCGAATGCAAAGCGGACACTGCAGTGACAAAAAACGCGCTAAGAGTGTCAGAAATGAAGACTCCAAGGAGCATATCTGGTAAGAGTCTACGAGGCAGAATAAGGAACACCAGGATAAGGGAGATATGCGAGATGGAAGATGTCGTTAGGTTGGGAAGGCAACGAAGGAGACAATGGTATGCTCGTGTGAGGAGAATGGAACCATCCAGACTCCCCCACATTGCACTGCACAAGGCAGACCACCAAAGAGACGGATTGACAGCTGGGAATCCACATCGCAGGAGGCTAATCCCTCTTAAAAACAGGCCACGAGGCCTACATCAAGTAGAAGAAGAAAAAGATAATTTTAAAAACTAACGCCTTCAAAAAAGGTCTGTGCATATCGTAGTCATACAGGAGAAAGTGACCAAGTGCATTTTTTTTACAAAAACATGGTCATTGACTATTTGATATCTTACTAGCTTAATATTGCCTTGAAAAAATCCCAAAGGATTTTCAACTTGGAAGTATAATATATTGACTTGTTAAAAATGACTAACTGCATTGATGTTTATTTTCTTGCCAAGCAAAAGTGACTTAAATGGCCCCCCTGAACATTTTACGTTTTGTTAGTTGGTCACTTTCTCCTGTACGACTACAATATTTTAGTTACCCCTTTTGTTTGTACATCCACTGCGCACATCAAGAGAAACAGTCCGGCCGCGTGCATGTCTGTTTTCCAACTGATGTGAATCCAATGTCACAAACAATAGTTTACTAACAATAGTTATTGGATAAACATGATTTTTTCCCTGTTAAATTTTTAATTAGCCATATAACAAAGCATGATTCAGTATTGTTCATAGTATTACTATTGTATTGTATTTGTAATGGGAGATATCAATTAGGGTTCTCCATTTATTATTTTACGTGAAGTCTAGGACTTCAAATAATAATAAAAATAATAAAAAATCAAGAATTAATACAAATATAACGTAATAAAACAAGAATTATTTAATTTTTTCCCACTTTTATTTCATTTGACCAGTGACTGGGTTTCGTCGTTACCGACATCTTCAAACTGGTGGGAGGCAAGACAAAATTATTATAAACACTAGGCATGGGTTGGGAACCATGTTTTTATATAATTTTTCAGGTGAAATAAATGAATATTGAATTGAAAAATATTTATATTATTCAATTTATTTACATAAATTGTAAACATTTATTTAAAGAACAATTATAAACACATTTGACATATTAATTTTTTTGCAGAGAACCACCAAGCCACCTTGTGTGTCTTGTCGGTGGAGTTCTTTTTACAGTGCTTATAAGCGTGCTATTTGCTTACTTTTGGTAGAGCGCGAAAGACGCCTGCAAACATTGTACAGATGGGAATCGGGTGTTGCGGCTACTTGTGATTAGTATACTGAGGGTCGGGCGGCAGACTGCCAGAGTATAATTAGGGTCCTTTTCCATACTGTCGGTAGAGAGCGAGAGACGCTTGCGAGCGTTCTATTTGCTTACTTTAGGTAGAGCGCGAGAGACGCCTGCAAACATTGTACAGATGGGAATCGGGTGTTGCGGCTACTTGTGATTAGTATACTGAGGGTCGGGCGGCAGACTGCCAGAGTATAATTAGGGTCCTTTTCCATACTGTCGGTAGAGAGCGGGAGACGCTTGCGAGCGTTCTATTTGCTTACTTTAGGTAGAGCGCGAGAGACGCCTGCAAACATTGTACAGATGGGAATTGGGTGTTGCGGCTACTTGTGATTAGTATACTGAGGGTCGGGCGGCAGACTGCCAGAGTATAATTAGGGTCCTTTTCCATACTGTTGGTAGAGAGCGGGAGACGCTTGCGAGCGTTCTATTTGCTTACTTTAGGTAGAGCGCGAGAGACGCCTGCAAACATTGTACAGATGGGAATTGGGTGTTGCGGCTACTTGTGATTAGTATACTGAGGGTCGGGCGGCAGACTGCCAGAGTATAATTAGGGTCCTTTTCCATACTGTTGGTAGAGAGCGGGAGACGCTTGCGAGCGTTCTATTTGCTTACTTTAGGTAGAGCGCGAGAGACGCCTGCAAACATTGTACAGATGGGAATTGGGTGTTGCGGCTACTTGTGATTAGTATACTGAGGGTCGGGCGGCAGACTGCCAGAGTATAATTAGGGTCGGGGTTAATGAACAAAACTGTCCGACAACAATGTGGTAACATAATAATTATCCCGTAAATACTGAGGGAGTTATATCAGGTTTTAAAAGAAAGAAAAAACAATTAAAAAATATAAAAATATTTTATTAAATTCATTTTTGTTTGAACATAATAAGTAGTATTTTAACAAACAATGAGTAACAATATAACTGTTTTATATAATCATAATATTTAAATATGTATAATATTTGTATATACATAGGTTTATTCTATACAATCCAACAAAATAACTTCTCTTAGCAACAATACAATACCTATTTCAAATAATGAGCCGCTTAGGCTCACAGAAATATGTAGTATGAAAATGAAATATTTGTGTAAATAATAAAAACAATTTTTTTTATTTTTTTTTTAAAAAATAAAAAAAAACACCTGTAAAATGAGAATAAATTCAACCCTAGATAACTAAACATTAGTCCACGCGACGATGCCCTTCTGGGTGCAAGTCAAGTGCACTTGCTTCCCTGCACCCCGCACCCACCAGGCTTTGTTTACTGAATAGCGATTTATTGTTAAATGTCTCTTACAAAAAACCAAACATATTATTTTTTGACATCTCATCAAAGATGAGAAGTCTGAGCATTTACGGGACTGACGACCGTCATAGGCTGGTTTAAGTGATCGCTTTACACACGTGTAACATTCACCAATTCTACCCATTGTTGACAACCACTACTCAAATTCTTGGAAGTTCTATATATATATATATATATGAACCAATTTTTTAAACATTATTCTTGAATCACTAGAACTTCACTAGAGACATCTATTGGTGAGATGAAAAGAAGCTTTTTTAAAGCAGAAACTCTTTTATTAGTATGTGAGGTCCGAATCCTGGATTATAATCACACACACGAGAAACGCCAGAAAATGTCATTTTCATTTTTATTATTTTAGCTTATAATTTGACCGGTTGATTTATTTACAACCTTTTTAGTGTGTCCAAATACCTGTTCACAAAATCTGGATTATCTCCAATTATAGGAGTTATTTTCATATTATTTTTTGACATCTCATAAATTAAATTATTTGGTTTATTATAAGCTATAGGAGTGTAACGGACCAGCTGAGCACACAGCCCTAAAATGGACCATATTTATGGATTGAGTAAAGTATATGTGTTAAGTTAAATATGTGTAAGCGTGTCACGGGGAAATCGGGCGAGCGCACCGACGTCCTCTCGCAACGACAATCAAATATAGAATGCGCTAGGCGCGGCGCGCGCAGCGTCTTATACGTGGTGCGTAAGACCGTATTTACGTTGTGAGCGGGGAAATCGGGCGAGCGCTACGAGAACTTCTCTCCATGACCACCGAATCCCGAATGCGCTAGGCGCGGCACGCACGGCGTTTTTTATGTCGTATTTGCGTTATCACGTGATATTTACGTTGCGAGCGGCCGGCCTGGCGCAGGTTAGGGTAGGGGGAGAAGATTTCTGTCGCTCGGTCGATTTCGACGGACCGCGCTGGTTATGAACATATAAATATCTGTGCCATTTTATGAATAAAGCATTCCACTCACACCGAGCTCTGCGTTTTACTGTGATCCTCACCGACCCCGCGCTACTACTTCGATTTCGGAATCTTCTGGGACTTGACCATCGCTACACCCACTGGACTACGAATCGATTACACGGACCTACAGCTCATAACTTTCGGGATTTACGACCCCGAGAGCGACGGAGCGGAAAAGTCACATCCACACCTATACACAGTCTAGCGGTGTGTTGGACAGACGCTGTCTGTGCGACACAAGGAGTAAGTGTACAATGATGTAACTAAAGTCCCAAAAGTGTATAATAACTGTTCCACTTAATAATATTCATGAAAAACTTAATATGAAAGATGCCTGGTGACCAGTTTCAAAGCAAAAGTCGGTCGCTAATATTAAATAAGGTAATCAAACTAAATAACCGAGTTTCGTTGCGTGACCTTCTTTGTACAATTTCTTTTGTTCGATATCTCAAATCATAATTTTATAAAAATTAACGCTTACCGTACTTTACAGACTATATATAAGACACAATTTTCTTAAGAAAAATTGGCTCTAAAATTGAAAAAATTGGCGTCTTTTATTAAAAATTAATTTCAAAATGTCCAGTGTTTGATTTAAAATTCTTGCCAGTCTTATGAAGAACAAACACATGAGAATATAAAGTAAAATGTAAATATACAAAACATGTGTTCGACCAATAGCCACTTATGGGATTGAGGCAAGAGCAGATACTTCCAGAACAAAATCTCGACTTGGAACCTCCGAGATGAAGACTCTCCGATCCATAACCGGAAACACATTGCGAGACCGAGTAAGAAATAACGACATTCGGAGCATGTGTAAGACGGAGGATATTGTGAGGTGGGGACCACAACGAAGGCGATACTGGAAGGAACATATAAACACAATGTCAGAAGACAGACTTCCACGTATCGCCCTCCAAGGCAACCCTGAAGAACGCAGACCCCCAGGCAGACCTCCGAAAAGATGGAAAGACAGCTGGGAGTCGACATCCCAAGAGTGACATGCGGAGGCACAAACAGATCCCTAGGATCTACAAAAAGAAAAAGAAGAAGAAGCCAGTCTTAAAAATGGCCATATATTCAATGCCGCGGGAGACCTGTCTTTATCCGGCAACATTCCAGTGATGGGAATGGTACAATAAAAAATGTAGCCCACCATTTTTTTTTGAATTACCTAACGTCCAAGTGACTCTGAAATCTAGCTACGGCTTATGCAAAACCGTTTATCATCTCCCTACTCAGGCTTCAACTTTATAAGTTTCATAGCCTATGCCTTATTGTGAGTGGATTTACTCTTTATGTTTAAAGTTACTATAATTTCATGTAATTCATGAGTGAAAATTCTAGGCAAAATGTAGCCCACCATACAACACCACATGTGCACAAAAATACACAAAAATACACTACAATTGTGTAATGTTATGTTATCTGGGATGAACACTCCCCCCCCCCCCCCCCCCGACTGACAAGGATTCTACGAGAGACCCAAAATTCAGAGTATTTTAGAGGTTAGCTCGGTTTTATAAATTAAGAGGGAAAAAAGTCTAGCTTTGCAATCTAATAATAAAAAATATTATTAAAAAAAAATTGCGGCGTGGAAGGTACACGCAGCATAGGAAGAAGGCGTATATCCTGGTTTGGCAGCTTGGGAGTGTGGTTCCACTGTAGCACTGAGCCTCTGTTAACACATTATTTGCGGGAAACGCTTAAAAGCGTCATTTAAATACTGTTGGTAGAGAGTGGGAGACGCTTATCAGCGTTCTACCAATAGGTAGAGTACGAAAGACGACAAAAAACATTGTACAGATGGGAATTAGGTGTTGCGGCTACTTGTGATTAGTATACTGAGGGTCGGGCGGCAGACTGCCAGAGTATAATTAGGGTCCTTTTCCATACTGTTGGTAGAGAGCGGGAGACGCTTGCAAACATTGTACAAATGGGAATTGGGTGTTGCGGTTACTTGTGATTAGAATACTGAGGGTCGGGCGGCAGACTGCCAGAGTATAATTAGGGTCGGGGTTGATGAACAAAACCGCCCGACAACAATTTATTAAGAGCGGCTACAGACAGAGTAAAAACTACCAACCTTCAGCGTGGAGTAGCTCAATAAGAAGAAAGTTATGTGTAACGCAAGTCTGCGTGGTCAGGTCAGGAGTCGGAATAATTAACGGGCATGTACGAAGAGATGCATGAATGTGAGAGAGGCGATGATTGTAAAGACAGATTGGTGTGGCGTTCTATTCTCTATTGTTAGTCAGTTAATTAACTCATTACAGTTAAGTTTGCAGGATCTCACTCTAAAAGACGTGATATAGTTCGTCCATACTTTTAAGAGGTAGATGATGTGGTATTTATTTATATAGGGTGATCAGAATAGTTCACGATACTTATCACGCGGTAAATCATATACATGCTTAATTAGATGATTGATAAATTTATAGGTTTCTCAACTTGAAATGAAACATCTATTTGAATTATAGATCTATTTATATTAACCCTTCCCTTACGGTGCTAAAAACTTCGGCGTGCACCGGTGATATGTATTTTGTACACCATATGAAAATGTGATTCAAAAACGGGAAAAATGTGTATATTCCTAAATGTTGCTTTTATTTTACTCCATGTTTCACTTCCATACATAAAGGTTGTTACCACGACTCCATTGTGTACTGCCAGTTTAGCTTTTTTTTCATTTCATATTGATTTTTCTTGCATTTCACAATATAATATAATTACAAGTACCAATCCGCCTCCGTAGTACAATGGTCAGCACGCTCGGCTACCATTTTGGAGGTCCCGGGTTCAAATAAATATAAGTGATTTTTTCACTCTAATGTTTATTCACTCTGGCTGGTACCTGTAGCGGAGGGCTGATCACCTTTCCTTCATGTGTTAATGATCAAGATAACACTGTGTTTGTATGATGCAGTGCCCTATGCATCATTGGGGTGCGGATAAGGGTTTGAAGATGAAGAAGTTGAAGTTGAAATGTGACAATTTTGTAATGTTTGCTCTGGTAAGGAGCTAAAAAAGGGGAAAAAATACATCGAAAGTACCGCGATAGCTGACGTAATGACATGGCCGCTGCGTAAGACAATCTGCAGACTACTAATGCAGTCAACACGTTACGACATGCGCGTATCGGTACAAAGCACGCCACGCGCGCACACACTTCTGTATTGGTGATTTTATCCTCGATTTTTCCACAAATTATTTAGTTCCCTCGCTGCAAACGAATAACTTTATATTACAATACTTTCATGTAATACATGATAATATTACGGATGAATATAATTTTTAATGAGGCGAATGTTAGTGGGAAAAGAAGCAGAGGAAGACCGAGAAAAACATGGCACGATCAGGTATGCCAGATACTTGAAAGTGGTCAGGTTAGGAGTCGTAACAATCGGCGGGTATGTATGAGGAGATGCATGAACGTGGAGGAGGCGAAGAATGTTTGCAAGGACAGAGTGGTGTGGCGCTCTATTCTCTCTGCCTGCCCCTGCGGGGAAGCGGCGTGATGGTTAGTAGTATAAAAATTTTGAGCCCGTATCTATTATATTTTATATTGATATTCCCATTTTAAAAGTCCGAATTGTAGTAAATACATATCACCGGGAGGGGAAGGTTATGAATGATAGATGTTCCATCTCAATTTTAGACCTATAATATGACTGGCCGCCATATTTCTCTATTATTATACTATCTAAGATCTCGCGTCGTTGATGGAAGCCGGTACGTGGACTTCCAGGCCGTCCAAGTCTTCGGTGAGGGTGATCTGGCAACCCAGACGGGACGTATCCGTCAGCCCGTGAGCGAGGTCCAGCATATCTAACTCTTCGTCCACCGGTTTTTCCGGTAATCTGAAAATACAACAAAAATATTTATTACCATATTTTGATTGTGTATCAGCATATTCAAAATGCTGTTAATAAAATAACTGGTCAAAATATAAACACACATATTTTAAAATCATGTGTTTAGGAGTCTCTTAGTCTGTGAAATTATTCATAATTTTTCACATTTATTTTTATAAACATAAATTGTATGCATTTATTTATTTCACAATTTTAAACATATTTAAAAATTTATATTTTGCAAGCTACCTTGTGTGTCTTGTTGACAGACATACTGGGAGATGCTTTAAAACATTTTTAATTTTTTTTTAAATATTTTTTATACAATTTCTATACATTTCTATACATTTTGTCCGCCTCCGTAGTGTAATGGTCAGCACGCTCAGCTACCGTTCTGGAGGTCCCGGGTTCGATTCCCAGGGAGGGGTCACATAAATATAAGTGATTTTTTCACTTTAATACGATATTCAATATTATCCTGGACTGGACGTGAAGCGGTGGGCTGATCACCTTTCCTTCCTGTGTTAACGATCAAGATAACACTGCGTTTATATGACGCCGAGCAGAGGTTAGAGGTCAAAATAAAATTTGGAACAAAGGCAAAATAAAGGAATGGGTAAATGATCAAGAGTTAATTCTATGAATATTGTTAAATAGTTTAAATTTAAAAAAAAAGGTTAACAATCAAGATAACACTGCGTTTATATGATGCAGTGCCCTATGCACCATCGGGGTGCGGATAAGAGTTTTAATAATAATAAAATACATTTTTACTTAATACAATCTTATAATTTTAGTTGCGCTAAGCCTCTCCAAAAAAGAGAGGAACCCGGGACCTCCAGAACGGTAGCCGAGCGTGCTGACCATTACACTACGAAAGCGGACAAAAGTAATGAATAAAATCATCATTAAAACTCATCAGTCTAAGGGATGATTTTTAAAATCAAGGTTAGTTTGGACAGTCGGCTTTTATTCAATTCACATCACCTATCGTAATCTTCCTTCTTCAATATCACGTGGCAAGTTGAGCAGGTGAGGGTTCCTTCGCAGGCTCCGTAGCCCTCCAGGTCGATTCCGGAGTCCACCACGGTGTCCAGCAGGGAGTCCCCCACCTTGGCCTTTACGGGAATGCGCTCGCCGCTCGCCCGGATGAATGTGACGGTGATCCTGGAATAGAGTATTTGCAAAAATTCAATTCAATCCCGGAAATTGAGTGTCCAAGTCTAATGCTGCATCTTCAAACCCTTATCCGCACCCGATTGTGTATAAGGGGTACCGTATCATATTTTACAATATATTTTTAATTTCATAAATAGTATATTATTTCGAGAAATAAAAATACTTTGTTTTCTGATCCACTCACATTTTTATTAACCAACCAGTTACGGCAACAACCTGTTGCCCTCTTCAGGGTTTAATTTATTACTACTAGTAATAGTAATTTAGCAGTAATTTCGTCCGCCTCCTTAGTGTAATGGTCAGCACGCTCGGCTACCGTTCTGGAGGATCCGGGTTCAATTCCCAGGGGGGGTAAAATAAATATGAGTGATTTTTTCACTGTAATATTTATTCAATATTACCCTGGACTGGTACCTGAAGCGGAGGGCTGATCACCTTTCCTTCATGTGTAAACGATCAAGATAACACTGCGTTTATATGACGCAGATGGTTCGATACCGGGTCTGATACCTTGCGGGAAACCCGCCTGGCACAGCGCGGGTGTAAACTGTGCACCTTAGAGTTAAGCTTAGACTATGATGTTCTCTGCGTTAATCTAACCATGATGTTTGTGTGAAAGCACTAAAATAAAGAATGGATATGAAGTCAAGGTAATATTGAATAAATATAAGGATGAATAAATTCACGCTGCATAGATGACGAAAACAATATTTCTCATGGCCACAAAATCAACGAAACATAATAATAATAATAAAACCCTTATCCGCACCCCAATGATGCATAGGGCACTGCGTCATATAAACGCAGTGTTATCTTGATCGTTTACACATGAAGGAAAGGTGATCAGCCCTCCGCTTCAGGTACCAATCCAGGGTAATATTGAATAAATATTACAGTGAAAAAATCACTTATATTTATTTGACCCCCCTGGGAATCGAACCCGGGACCTCCAGAACGGTAGCCGAGAGTGCTGATCATTACACTAAGGAGGCGGACAACGAATTGAATAAATATAAGGGTGAATAAATCCACGCTGCATAGATGACGAAAACCATATTTCTCATGGCCACAAAATCAACGAAACATACACCCGTAATTTTTTTTCAATGACTAAGTAAAGCAGTTTATAAAGTAAAAATATGCAAAATTTTAAATATTAATAAAACACAATTTATATGCTTACTCGGATTTTTTCAGCGAAGGTTTCGTGTCATGGACGTTTCTAAATATCGTCTTCCGATGAAACTTCCCGATGTTGTTACATAAATTGTCACTTTTATAAACCGAAGTGTTCAGGTTGCGAAGAACGCTTCTAACCAAAAAACGGGCAGGCATTTTTGCTAAATTTTGCAACAGAAAATGACTTAACTTCGAGAAATATTACGGGGTCACGTACACAAACTTTCAGCTACAGACTTTAAAAAATTAAAAATGTATAAAATTTATATTTAGTTCAGGAGAATATCCAGTCCAATGATTATATATTATTCCGTATTCCACATTATCCAATTCACAAATTATGTACCCAGATAAAAAAATCCAGTCACTGCCAGTTACCATTTGACATTCGCGAGACAGTTCAAAGTTTAGTATTGCCACATGAACAAAAATTTGCCTACGTTGTCTAAAATTGTACAATGAAATAAATAAATGTTGGTTATGAAATACATACCTTCTTCATAATATTGACATTTTAATTATGTATATATGTAAAACGAGAAATTTTAATCCTTACCCTTACTGGTCCAATGTTGAATCTCATTCGACATCGATTTTTTTGCTTTTAGGTCCGATGTCGGATGTTATTCCACATTTTTTTCATCATTAGTCTTATATATTTAAATTTCAAGCTTACATTTTTGTCACTCGTATCTATTACAACAGTATGTGGAGCAGAGGACAAAATATTTTTTCCCATTGGAATGTAACTGTCTACCTAAATTTTTTTTAAATTTTGGGGCCCGGAAAGGGTTTTCATTTGACCTAAAAAATTAATGAAAATAATTTTGGGTGGTGGATTTGATTTCAGGATAATAAAAAATAACCAAAATGACGTTAAAAAAATAAGTCATCTTTATTTTGTCGTTTGATGTGAATATTAAGTGTTTTTATTATTTTCAATTATTTAGTATTTCAGATAGTTAAAACAAAATTATACACCTCCCTCCTCCCCCCACCCTTCCCTACACACAACACCCGCGAGCCCATTGTTAAAAAATTGGCAGCCCACCCCTGATTTGTAGCTGTATATTTTTTTTAAAAAGTATTTTTTTATAAGGATTGGGACAGAGTTTTACCTATTTTATATAAAAAATATTTTTAATTTTTATGGCGAGAACGGATTTATACAGTGACAATACACAAATAAACTTTCAAATTCCGGTAGGTACCTACTCATCGCATTTGTGAAGAATGTAGATAAGTGTATTTACCTGTATGTATTTGCATATAATTAAGCCTTACCACACACATCGAGTTTCCGAATTCGGAATTTCGAATACATGGAGATTACACAAATACTCGAACAAATTTGTTTTTGTATAGCTTTAAGCTACCGGAATTACGAAATTGAGTTCTTGATTTATATCTTGTATTCCTGCTGTATATTGGAAATTATCATTAAAAAAATTGAAGTGGTTAGTTTCAAGTATCTGTCGGTTGACAATTGATAAAAAACATTGTTAAGAGCCTCAATAGACTCTTTGATCATGTTTTATTTACCCGTGATCTAATCGATACTAATATCTCATTTCCAACCGTCTAGTTTTCTTTAAAATCTGCACCCCTTTTGTAATATTTTTCCCACCCATATACATCGGGATATTTATAAGTGAAAATGACGAATTTCTAATATTTTGACGTAGGTATATACCATTTTAAACAAATCTGCTTTCGTTGAGTTTTCCCGTGCCGAGGGCACGTTTTACGATATTTATTTATAAATCTAAAATAAAGAAAATTGTTTATGACATGCAATCAAATACATCATGGCCGAATGATGCGATGTATTTCAGATCTAGCCACCTCTATAATTCCTTTATGCCTCTATATTGTAATGGTCAGCACGCTCAGCTACCGTACTGGAGGTACCGGGTTCGATTCTTAGGGTGGGTGAAAATAAATATTGGTGACTTTAGATTAGAATTTTTTTTTCAATCTGCACTGGTCCCTGAAGCGCAGGAGTGATCACCTTGCCTTCATGTAAGTAACGATCGAGATAACACTGCATCAATACAATAACGTTTTAATCTATTAATTTTTTGTGTATAATTATCGTCATCATCCTATTATAATTATTATTATTATCCATGTCTTTATAAGCGCTCTTGAGGAAGTATTTTACAATAATGGCGCTATGCATTTTATCCAAATTATTATGATTATTTATTGCAGAGGGCTGATCACCTTTCCTTCATATGTTAACGATCAATATAATACTGCGTTTATATGATGCAGTGCCTTATGCACCATCGAGTACGGATGAGGGTTGAAACAAACAAGTATATCTAGTAGATTTATATTATCCACTGACACTTCGTGATGGAATTGCATTTTTAATTTATTATTAGATTAAAACCAATATTTTTAGCTTTTCCACTTTTTTTATTTGACCAGCGACCGGGTTTCGTCGTTACCGACATCATCAGACTGGTAAGTATATCTAGTACTTTGCATAATTAAATACTTGAAGCGAAAAACCCTGTAAGTAATTCTATTACTAATATTTGAATAAAAAACGCGAGCATTCAGTTCAAATATTATATATAGACACGTTTTGAAGTAGATACCTACTTTCATGCGCCCATTTTATTGAGGGTTGATTCCCTTCCGACGGCTTGCGATAATTGTTTTTAAATCGCTGAGCAAACAAGGCTTAAGGATGAACTCGTTATTGGAGGGGAAATCAAAGGATCAGAAGTCCTTTATACTTCTATGGTCCTTATGGTAGTTAAGCTAATAACACATGTACCAGTTTGTACTTGTGAGTGCGTGATATATTTTTTTTTTTGCGAAATGCGATCTCTCAGAAGAATGTACGACAAAACGATGTATGATAGATGTACGAATAGTGAAATAAGGAAGGAATGCAAAGCTGAGATAATCATTATCGATAAAATTAAGAAAGGTGTGTTGAGATGGTTTGGACATGTAGAACGAATGAGTGAGGAAAGAACGGTAAAACAAATTTATGAGGCGAATGTTAGCGGGAAAAGAAGCAGAGGAAGACCGAGAAAAACATGTCACGATCAGGTATGCCAAATACTTGAAAGTGGTCAGGTTAGGAGTCGTAACAATCGGCGGGTATGTATGAGGAGATACATGAACGTGGAAGAGGCGAAGAATGTTTGCAAGGACAGAGTGGTGTGGCGCTCTATTCTCTCTGCCTACCCCTGCGGGGAAGCGGCGTGATGGTTAGTTAGTTAGTTAGTTTTTATTTTTATTTTTTAAAATACTTTTTTCTTTATGTAATAACACTGGCCAACAATTTACAACTTTTATTTCGTAACTCCGCCTCCGTAGTGTATTGGTCAGCTCGCTCGGCTACCGTTCTGGAGGTCCCGGGTTCGATTCCCAAGGGGGGTAAAATAAATATAAGAGATTTTTTCACTGTAATATTTATTCAATATTACCATGGACTGGTACCTGAAGCGGAGGGCTGATCACCTTTCCTTCATGTGTAAACGATTAAGATAACGCTGCGTTAATATGACACAGTGCCCTATGCACTATTGGGGTGCGGATAAGGGTTTTATTGTTACTATTATTATTATTATTTCGTAACTCACAAACTCTCAAGTCGAAGTTTCTCGGGTCGAACCCACTCTACCTCAATTTGATACCTATTGAACACAGAAATATTGTGAAATTGAAATATTTGTGTAAATAATAAAAACACGCATTTTTATCTTTTAATAAAAAAAATCATTTTGACGCAAATTCATCTCAGAGATCTCATTTCATTCAGAGACCTCCAGCACGGTAGCTAAACACGCTGACCATTACACCACGGAGGCGGACAATAGTACTTGAACATTAAAACTAACATAAATAACAAATTGATGAAAATAAGGAAGAGAAAGGAAAAATATTATTGTTGGGTAATATATCCAAAATAAAACAAGGTTTGTTGGATTGAATTATACATTTATTTATGTATATGTTAATACGTCACGCGTTTCATCTTCTTAGGACATTATCAAACACTCCGTGTTTCAAAACATTGATAATGTCCTAAGTTGGTTTTTTAATTTAGTAGTGTTTGATAATGTCCTAAATCAAACATTAGTGTTTGATAATTTCCTAAGAAGACGAAACGCGTCACGTATTACATACATATACATGTAAATGTAGAATTCAATCCAACAAACCTTGTTTTATTTTGGATATACTTATTACCCAACAATCCAATATGGAATTCTACCAGCTGTCCGCAGTTACAGTAAATAGAAAAATTATTATATACAAATTCGTAAGATATTACTTTTTTGTATTGGATATTTCTTTTAATGCATCCCTCATGTATTTGTGGCATTTCAGTATCAACCCCTAAATGAACATATGTTGCAATAACAAGTCTCAAATATGGTATAGCTGTTATTTGCTCACTGGAAAAGGGAGATTGCTTGTGTAAATACTTATCAATCTACCAGAATAAGGTTAGTTCTATTATTGAGTGCCTGTTTTAACCTTCATTTAGTCGCACGTCAATTTATTATTATTTTTTTTAAATATTTGAAGCATTTACTTTGTGTTTAGTTATTTTTACTTTTTAACTTTTTTTACTAAAATGTTAGTAGTGTTAGTATATAACCATTCACATAGATTTTTGTCTACCGGTTTCGAGATGTAACCGTCTCTTCGTCAGGACAATACTACACCAGAATGAAATAAATACTAAAGCAACTAAATAAAATATTAATCATTAAATAATTAAATTTTTGTCCACTTGATTATTATTTAATAAACAGCATGCTTGCATAATTTATAAAGTCATTAAAAAAAAAAACTTTACATAAAAGAGCAATTCGTAAATGGTTATCCATGAAGGTATATATATATATATATATATATATATATATATATATATATATATATATATATATATATATATATATATATATATATATATATATATATATATATATATATATATATATATATATATATATATATATATATATATATATATATATATATATATATATATATATATATATATATATATATATATATATATATATATATATATATATATATATATATATATATATATATATATATATATATATATATATATATATATATATATATATATATATATATATATATATATATATATATATATATATATATATATATATATATATATATATATATATATATATATATATATATATATATATATATATATATATATATATATATATATACATATTTATATATATATATATATATATATATATACATATTTATATATATATATATATATATATATATATATATATATATATATATATATATATATATATATATATATATATATATATACATACATATATATATATATATATATATATATATATATATATATATATATATATATATATATATATATATATATATATATATATATATATATATATATATATATATTATATATATACATATATATACATATATATATATATATATATATATATATATATATATATATATATACATATATATATATATATATATATATATATATATATATATATATATATATATATATATATATATATATATATATATATATATATATATATATATACTGTATATATATATATATATACATATATATATATATATATATATATATATATATATATATATATATATATATATATATATATATACATATATATATATATTTATGTATATATATATGTAATAAAATAACTAGGTACCTACCTATACATTTTATTAAGTACTTACAAAAAGTACCTACATAAAACAGTTCCACCACCAGATGCCGCATGCGTCGCTCAGAATAAAACAAAAGACTTCCGATAATATTATTAACTGTCAGAATCAGATAGATAGATAGATAGATAGATATAAAAATTATTATAAAGATAAATTAAGAATAAACTTTAATTACAAAGCAACACATTGTTTATTTTATTATTATACATCCACTTTACATATTATTTACACCCATTTTACAAAGAAAAATATTACCACGTTATAAAAGGACAATTTTGTTAATTGGAAATGGATTATGAAACATTAGATGTATTAAAACAATTACTACAATATGTTCGGAGTGAGAGAGAAAAATTAGAAGATGATCAAAGAAAACGATTAGAAGATAGTCAAAGAAGACGTGGAAATTTAAGAACTAGTGATAAAATTAAAAATAAAAATCACGTGAAAAAAATTTCTACAAAATATAAAATAAAATATACTCCAGAAAAGAAGAATTTCGAAGCAGATTGTGTGAGCAGGAATCCAGTATTAGAATCGAAGGAAAATGCAAATGAACAATTAAAAGTTGTAAATTTGATTAAATTAGAAGATATTTTAAAAGATCAGAATAAAAATGAAGACATACAAATAACACAGAAACAGTGCTTGAAGAATGAAAATAAAAATAAAGTAGAAAAAAATACTACAAAATATAAAACAAAATATACTCCAGGAAAGAAGAATTTAGAAGTAGATTGTCTAAGCAGGAATCCAGTTTTAGAATCGAATGAAAATGCAGATGAACAATTAAAAGTTGTACATTTGGTTATATTAGAAGATACTTTAAGAGATCTGAATAAAAATGAAGGAATTCAAAAGAAAAAAACAAATGGATTGAAAAAAACTGTGTCTACTTTAAAAGGGTCAAGAAAAAAAAATACAAAAAAAAGAAAGAAAAAAAAAACGGAAAAAAAAAGAAAGAAAAAAAAAAACAAGAAAGAAAAAAAAAAGAAAAAAAAGAAGGAAAAAAAAGAAAGAAAGAAAAAAAAAAAACTTTATCATATCACTAAACTTATACCAGTCCCTTCACTACAAGAAGATGATCCGGAGGACGAGTGAAAATTTTACTATGAATTTTCATCCCCAAGGGGGGAGATGTAATAAAATAACTAGGTACCTACCTATACATTTTATTAAGTACTTACAAAAAGTACCTACATAAAACAGTTCCACCACCAGATGCCGCATGCGTCGCTCAGAATAAAACAAAAGACTTCCGATAATATTATTAACTGTCAGAATCAGATAGATAGATAGATAGATAGATATAAAAATTATTATAAAGATAAATTAAGAATAAACTTTAATTACAAAGCAACACATTGTTTATTTTATTATTATACATCCACTTTACATATTATTTACACCCATTTTACAAAGAAAAATATTACCACGTTATATATATATATATATATATATATATATATATATATATATATATATATATATATATATATATATATATATATATATATATATATATATATATATATATATATAACGTGGTAATATTTTTCTTTGTAAAATGGGTGTAAATAATATGTAAAGTGGATGTATATATATATATATATATATATATATATATATATATATATATATATATATATATATATATATATATATATATATATATATATATATATATATATATATATATATATATATATATATATATATATATATATATATATATATATATATATATATATATATATATATATATATATATATATATATATATATATATATATATATATATATATATATATATATATATATATATATATATATATATATATATATATATATATATATATATATATATATATATATATATATATATATATATATATATATATATATATATATATATATATACATATATGTATATATATGCATATATATATATAAATATATATATATATATATATATATATATATATATATATATATATATATATATATACATATATATATATATATATATATATATATACATATATATATATATGCATATATATATATATATATATATATATAAATATATATATATATATATATATATATATATATATATATATATATATATATATATATATATATATATATATATATATATATATATATATATATATATATATAAATTGGCTATTTGATATCTTACTAGCTTAATATTCCCCTAAAAAATCCCGAAGCGAATTTAAACTTTAAAAAGCATAATATATTGACTTGTTAAAAATGACTAACTGCATTATGTTTATTTTCTTGCCAAGCAAAAGTGACTTAAATGGCCCTCCTGAACATTTTACGTTTTTTTAGTTGGTGACTTTCTCCTGTACGACTGCGATATATAAATATATCAATAAGTATAAAGTAGTCGGTAGGTATCCTTGTCATATAACGCGCCAAAAGTGACAGTTGTCAATGTCATAAATCGGGTAAATATCTTATTGGGTATTGCCATTACTAAAATAATATAATTCCGTGAAATATTACGCAGTTTGGGGGAAATGTTGTGTGCGTAGGTACTCCATAATCCGATCGCTTTATCGCCATATTTACGAGCGCACATCAGCGACGCTATTCCAACTAATCAAAGGAGTGGACAAAGTGGTTTTATAGAGATTTAGATGTTACCATATGCATGGATGTTGTTGCTTTTGAAATGTAAGGATTATTTTTTTTAATGTTAGGTAAACGATTATTTTTTACATTATTTTTTTGACATATCAACACAGATGAAGAAGAATATGCAAGTCTTTTCAGTACAGTTCAATTTCGAAACATAGTGCTTCACTAGAACTTCACTATAGACATCTATTGGTGAGATGTAAAGAAGCTTCTTATTGAGCAGAAACACTTTCATTTGTATGTGAGGTCCGAATCCTGGATTATAATCACGTAAATAAGAAACGGCAGACAATTTATTTTCATTTTATTATTTTCGCTTACTTATATGTAATTTGACCAGATAATTTATTTACAACATTTTGAGTGTGTCCAAATATTTGTTCACAAATCTGGATTATCTCCAATTAGGAGTTATTTAGTATTTTATTTTTGACACCTCAACATAGATGAAGAAGAATATAGAAATCTGGGCATTCACACACTCAAAATGCTCTTGCGTTAACAAGGGACAGTATAAAATATCATTTTCTTTTTTATGTATGTTTAGGGTAGGTTTATTACAAAGCTATCTCCAATTATAGGAATTATTTTTCATTTTTATTTTTTTTGACATCTCAACATAGATGAAGAAGAAAGAAATGTCTTCTTGGTCTATGTTGAGATGAAAAATAATTGAATGAAAAATAACTTCCATAATTGGAGATTTCCAGATTTGTGAACAAGCATTTGGACACACTCAAAGTGTTGCTTAGGGATGAGGAGAATTCACATTACGTATGGGTGGTAATGGTCAGCACGCTCGGCTACCGTTCTGGAGGACCCGGGTTCGATTCCCAGGGGGGGTAAGAATAAATATGAGTGATTTTTTCACTGTAATATTTATTCAATATTACCCTGGACTGGTACTTATCACCTTTCCTTCATGTGTAAACGATCAAGATAACACTGCGTTTACGCAGTGCCCTATGCACCATTGGGGTGCGGATAAGGGTTTTATTATTATTATTATTATTATTATTATGGGTGGAACTCGCCTAGTCGATATCTCATTGTCAAATTAATAAAAAATCGGAAAAAATGTCATCAACTCCATTCATGTGATGTACTCATACAATGGGGAAGGATTCTTGTCATTATACGATTGTTATAATGCCTGGAACAACAATACACGTGTGCGTCATTTGAGGACACGTGACTCGAAGTTTGTCTGTGCCTCCCGAACGCGCGCGGCGGGGGATCCGGCGCCGCGGGCTTCCGGCGTCTCTAATGACCGGAATTAATACTGGGGGTTGACTCCAATCGCGAAAATAAGTACCTGGTTATATGTGTAATCAAAGGGATAATGCGAAATTGGTATACAACCATATCAAGTCACTTCTTCTTCCTGGCTACATCCCAACTTATCGTCTTTGTAGACTGCTGGGGTCAGTTCTCCTCGGCTCAGGCCAAGGGTGGGCAACCCGCGGCCCGCCGGGTATCTAATGCGGCCCGCGGAGCATTTCACACATTTTTTTTCTTTCAGTGTACATAAAACCACCAACAGATCATTCCATCGTGCGTAGTTCGTATCATATCCCATATCGCTCACCCCTTTCAAGAACGTCATAAATAAAAAATTGTCAATTTTCAGTTATGCATGTTTACGGAATGCCCAGAAAATGTACTATATCCCAGCAAAAGAGGCATATTTTTAACTTAATATTTACCCGCTACAGGGCAGAAAATGTTGTTTTTGCATTTTGAAGAAAAGGTATTGTTGAATTATTTTTTTAAATATATTAAATATTTTTCAAATGGAGAAAAAACCTTGAGATTTTAAAAAATAATATGAAAATAGCTCCTGTAATTGGAGATAATCCAGATTTTGTGGACAAGTATTTGGACACACTCAAAATGTTGTAAATAGTATATAATGTTAACAATCACAACATTTTCACATCGACAATCGTTAAGGTATCAACATTGATGCACTTAGTTCTGACAAACAAAATCAGACGTCTCGCAAATTTTGATTAGTTGAATTTTATTTTATTTTTTTTTTGTATTACCTTACTCTTATTTTATTATACAGAAATTTTGTTTTACGGTCCCGAAAGAAATCAGATTTCTAAAATCTGGGCCGGTTGCTGAAAATGTTGGCCACCCATGCTGTAGGCCCTTCTGTCAAGGGCAACGTCACCTAGGCCATGTCTTCGAACCATGCTGTCTCTTTGCAGCATCCATGAATTTTTGGTCTTCCTCTAGATGTCTTTCGAAGAACATCCGTTTCTATTGCCTGGTTTACGACATGCTCGGGTTCTCTGCGTCCTGTATGCCCATACCATCTCAATTGCCTTTCCTCTACCTTCCTATTATGTCTGTTACGCACATGCTTCCACGAATGCGTAAACTCTTTATTTTGTCTCATTTATTTAAATTCATTCACCCGAAACTGGCACAAGAAGCACAGGTCTCATCACCTTGCTTTCACGTATTTTACTATCAAGATACGATAAGATGTAGTGCCCTACACACCATTGGGTATATATATGGGTTATGTACAGGGCTTAGTCTCAGAATCCTATACGACACCTATGCGATTTCTTTCACCGAAAGGAAAATTTAAATAGTTTTACTTTTGTTTTGAATATTGAAAGCATTAACTTTGTGGATCATATTGATATATTATTTCGAGAAATAAAAATACTTTGTGTTCTGATCCACTCACATTTTTATTTAACCAACTAGTTTCGGCAACAACCTGTTGCCCTCTTCAGGGTTACATTTATTACCAAAATATCAGGGTAATAAATGTAACCCTGAAGAGGGCAACAGGTTGTTGCCGAAACTAGTTGGTTAAATAAAAATGTGAGTGGATCAGAACACAAAGTATTTTTATTTCTCGAAATAATATAGTTTTACTTTTGTTTTTGCTTGTCAATAAAATATTGATGACCAATGTGTTTCACATTTGTTCTTCGACATAACATTATTCTCACGAGTGCAGAGTTTAGTAAAAAATAAATTAGTAAAAATCTCAAATATCCCGAGTCTAACTGGACCGTAGTAACCTCTCACCCTGTTTCTTAGAACTCTGAATGGCCCAGACATTTAAAAAAAGCTTAAAAAGTTTTGAAATTTAAATTAATTTTTAATCATATTATTCTTTTTCTAATTGTTTTCATACTCATATTCATATTTGATGTATATATATATATATATATATATATATATATATATATATATATATATATATAACGTGGTAATAATTTTCTTTTGTAAATTAGGTGTAAATAATATGTAAAGTGGGTGTATAATAATAAAATAAACAATGTGTTGCTTTGTAATTAAAGAAACGACAGTAAAAGTTTATTCTTAATTAATCTTTACAATAATTTTCTATCTATCTGATTCTGACAGTTAACAATATTATATTTTTTCTATCTGATTTTTTTTGTTTTATTCAGTGCGACGCATGCGACATCTGGTGGTAGAACTGTTTTATGTAGGTACTAAGTACTTAATAAAATGTATAGGTAGGTACCTAGGTATTTTATTACATATATAATAATAATAAAACCCTTATCCGCACCCCAATGGTGCATAGGGCACTGCTTCATATAAACGCAGTGTTATTTTGATCTTTTACACATGTAAGAAAGGTTATCAGCCCTCCGCTTCAGGTACCAGTCCAGGGTAATATTAAATAAATATTAGACTGAAAAATCACTAATATTTATTTTGACCCTCTTGGGAATCGAACCCGGGACCCCCAGAACGGTAGCCGAACGCACTGACCATTATACTACGGAGGGAAACAAAAAAATAATCGTATATATAAAATATATAAAACTTGTGTAGACCCATCATGACATATGTGGTCGAATGCAAAGCGGACACTGCAGTGACAAAAAACGCGCTAAGAGTGTCAGAAATGAAGACTCCAAGGAGCATATCAGGCAAGAGTCTACGAGATAGAATAAGGAACGCCAGGATAAGGGAAATATGCGAGATCCAAGATGTCGTTAGGTGGGGAAGGCAACGAAGGAGACAATGGTATGCGCATGTGAAGAGAATGGAACCATCCAGACTCCCCCACATTGCACTGCAAGGCCGAACCTAAGGTAAACGACTCCCGGGAAGACCACCAAAGATTGAAGGATTGACAGCTAGGAATCAACATCGCAGGAGGCTAAATTATCTTTAAACCAGGCCACTAGCCTTCGAAGAATTATATTGTGTGAATATATAGAAATTTGATCAAAAATAATCTGATGAGTCTGACTAAGTGTATGGAGTTGGTAAAAGAATAATAAAAGTAGACAGAATGCAGTCGGAAACCGATCTCTCAGCGCGGCAAAACCATGAATGGTAGATGTTCCAATGGTGAAATAAGGTAAGAATACAAGCCTGATATAAGCATTATGGATAAAATGAAGAAAGGTGTATCGAGATGGTTTGAGCATGTCGCTCACTCCTTTCAAGAACGTCATAAATCAAAAATCGTCAATTTTCAGTAGTGCATGTTTTCGGAATGCCCAGAAAATTTACTATATCCCAGCAAAACATGCATATTTTTAACTTAATATTTACCAGCTACAGGGCAGAAAATGTTGTTTTTGAATTTTGAGAAAAAGGTATTGTTTAATTATTTTTTTTAATGTATTAAATATTTTTCAAATGGAGAAAAAACTTTCCGGTTTTACCTAAAAAGATCTGTTGCACAGTAAAAAGTTCGATAATACGTAAAATGTTACCTGGATATAGAAAAATGTAAGCTGTGACTAAAAATTTCCCATTTAATAATAATAATAATAAAACCCTTATCCGCACCCCAATGGTGCATGGGGCACTGCTTCATATAAACGCAGTGTTATCTTGATCGTTTACACATGAAGGAAAGGTGATCTGCCCTCCGCTTCAGGTACCAGTCCAGGGTAATATTGAATAAATATTACAGTGAGGAAATCACTTATATTTATTTGATCCCCCCCTGGGAATCGAACCCGGGACCTCCAGAACGGAAGCCGAGCGGGCTGACCATTACACTACGGAGGCGGACAAAATTTCCCATTTACAAAAAAAAAATATAACTGGCAACTTCGTTTGAAGGAATTGGACCTGAAGGATTTGTTTATTTCGTCGGCGAGGTGGTCACTATGAAACGAAATGTATTAGACACGCAATACTTCCCAAAGGTTCCATGTTCGAGTCCACACTCAACACACTTGCCGACACAATACTTCCTCAATAACAATACCATGTATACAAAATACACCTTCAACTTTGTACAATTCTCGAGAAATATCGTATTATATCGACCCTTTTCTGTCAAAATATTGTAAATTAAAAGTGATAAATATTTATATTCTTCTGCTTCTAACCCTCATCCGCACCCGGTGGTGCATAGGGCACTGCAAACAGTGTTGTCTTGATCAGGCATGTCAAACTCGCGGCCCGCGAGTATTTTTTTTGCGGCCCGTGAATTTATTTTTCATTTATTTGAATTATTCATTAAAATCATTTTTTTGTACGGAACATATGATATTCTTTTACAAAATCATTAAGTAAGATCTACTGTACCTCATGTGACTATCTTTGATAATAAATTATTCTTTTAAAGCAAGATAAAAATGAAAATGAGATTTTTGAGTTTTTTGATGCGCCCCTTCAGGATACACAAAATACCTTATGCGGCCCTTGGTGCCTTTTGAGTTTGACACCTCTAGTCTTGATCGTAAACACATGAAGGAAAGGTGATCAGCCCTCCGATTCAGGTACCAGGTCAGAATATTGAATAAATATTAGAGTGAAAAAGTCTCTTATATTTATTTGAGCCCCCCTGGGAATCGAACCCGGGACCTCCAGTACGGTAGTCGAGCGTGATGACCTACGGAGGCGGGTAAAATATTTATGTATTATGTATGATAAAAATAATACTCATTTACAAAGCGCTGGTTTTGTGAAAAATGGTAGGTAGGTAGTAAGGTAAGCTGGTACTACTTAGTAAGGTAGGGTAGGTAACAACGCCATAAATCAAAAAACTTGACTTTTCAGGAGATTGTTTATAAAGTTTACAAATATAATAAAATGTATAAAAAATAAATATCAAGCCACTTATTGAACTTTTTAGGTAAAACCTAAATGTTTTTTCTCCATTTGAAAAATATTTAATATGTTTAAAAAAATAATAAAACAATACCTACACCTTTTCTTCAAAATGCAAAAACAAAACTTTCTGCCCTGTAGCGGGTAAATATTATGTTAAAAATATGCCGCTGTTGCTGGGATATAGTACATTTTCTGAGCATTCCGAAAACATGAACAACTGAAAATTTCCGATTTTTGAAATATGACGTTGTTGAAAGGAGTGAGCGATATGTATAAGCATTTGCAGTCCTTATTTCATGCAGATATACATACATGTAATGTGCTACCTATTTTTTCTTTCCCATTTAGACAGACTGAGATAAGCAGACTGTGGCCGGGTAACAACTAGTATTAAACAATTATAAAAGTAAAAAAAATCATTCATATTTAATTTGACCCCACTAGGAATAGAACCTAAGTATGCTAGACAAACGTGCTATCCACTATTCTTAGGAAGGTGACATGTTCTCATTAGGGATTAGTAAATAAGGAAATTTTTAAACGTATTATATTGTTTATTTTTCGAAAGATAATTTTATACAAATCTACATTATAAATAACTAATGATAGTCTATAAATATAAGAGTATTAAAAATTCAGAGTACAGGAAAAAAATCTAGCAAAAGTTGGCGTTTTTTCTCTTCTAAATGTTATTTTACATTAAAATAGGGTAAGCGGTCGTATTGTTGACACCCTTCCTGTTATTGACACTTTTGAATTCACCTTGAATTACTTATTTATTTATAATCCATCATACACATAATTACTAATTACAATAAAGTGCCCTACGCAGCTTGTGTCTGCCTGGTATTCCGTCTCAGGACTTAAGATTTCGATTGAGTACTGTATATAACAATTCTTTGAGACTACAAGTGCTCCATATAAATAGCTTACATAGGTAAAGTAAGTAATAATATATGGTTGAACACTTTCCTCATATATTTATTGATTTGGCGTTTAATTTGTAGAACTCCATTTTAATTTATGTAATAATTTTTAAATAAAACATTTTTAAATCTACATATTTACATAACGATATGGCACAGGTTTTATGTAGGTGTATGACAAATTTATATATTTAAACTAAATTCTAAGTGTTTTTTTTGTTGTTGATCAAGAGTTAATTTTATGAAAATTGTAATATGTTTACATTCTTAATTTTTCTATCTTTTTTGTGTGTATATTAAAATGTGGTTAAAATCGTTAAAAACAATAAAAAATGTATTACTAAAGAACTACACCGACAAGACACACAAGGTGGCTTGGTGGGTCTCTGCAAAAAAATTGTTTTAAATATGTTTCAAATTGTGATTTGAAAAAATGCATACAATTTATGTTAATAAAAATAATAAAAAAACGAAATTTTACTAAAACGAAAAACAGACACCGCCATACGTCATCAAATTTTACGTAATCGGGTGTGTTATGGGGCGTATCTCTTTATGTATCTAATCTATAGAGCTGTAATAGTACCTAGTAGTGTGGATTCGTTTCTGTGACGTCATTCGTTGCCAACTTGCGAAAACAACGTTTTTACGAAGGCGAATTTTGCAAATAAAAATATTGATTATATCGGCTGTTATAAACACTTCACGAGTCTTACACAATCCTTTATAGGTTAAGTATGTGAAATTAGATATTCCTCCCGACTGATAATACCCTATTATATACACACTTGTTATACGAGTATATGTTTTTATTTTATTTTCATTAGTTAGCTAGATTTAAAAATAACGATCACATTCCATATCAGTCTGCGGTTACTAAAAACCGATTCGATCTTCCTATTTTTCTACTTTACTAACAAATATTTTTTTCTACGCATCAAATTCCAATAAATATTCTAAAACGAAATACCGTTCGCGGATAACACGTGTGGCTTCTCGCACAGCCGGTCGCGTACTGAATTGTTTGAGATATAATATACTGTAAACCCCTCTATAACGTTGAGATAGGTACCGCGTTATCGGAGGGAACGTTGTAAGAAGTTTATGTTTTAAATTGTATTTTTACATTTTGACCAGCGGAAATTAGGCAGTAGGTACACAACGGAGTCCTAGTTCCAACTCTAATGTATGGAAGTTAAACATGGAGTTGGCAAAAGAAGGATGAAAGTAGAATGAATGCAGTCGAAATGCGATCTCTCAGAAAAATGTGCGACAAAACGATGTATGATAGATGTGCGAATAGTGAAATAAGGAAATAATGCAAGGCTGAAATAAGCATTATCGATAAAATTAAGAAAGGTGTGTTGAGATGGTTTGGACATGTAGAACGAATGAGTGCGGAAAGAACGGTTAAACAAATTCATGAGGCGAATGTAATTGGAAAAAGGACCAGAGGACGTCCGAGAAAAACATGGCACTATCAGGTATGCCAAATACTTAAAAGTGGTTAGGTTTGGAGTCGTAATAATCGGCGGGTATGAATGAGGAGATGCATGAACGTGGAAGAGGCGAAGAATGTTTGCAGAGGCAGAGTGGCATATTATTCTCTCTGCTTACCTCTGCGGAGAAGCGGAATGACGGTTAGTTAGTTAGTTAGTTATACCAGCGGAAATGACTCAAATGAGTTATCATTATATCAAAATATAATTTAAAAACATGTACCCTCTATAACGTTCTCTCCGATAACGATCTCTCCGTTATAGGGGGGTTTACTGTATTTGGCTAATAAATTTGAGAGTACACCCTTATTAAGCTAAAAAAAAAGTTTTATACAAATGCTTAATTTTTATATTTAAAACGACAACTACACAATATAAATAATAATAATCAAATCAATGAAAAATGTTACATTTTAAAAGTGAACGCATTTCTTTTCAAGGCAAAACGATTCTAAGGTACATTTTTCATTTTAAATTACTATAATTAGACATTTTAAAGAATTATGATTATGTACAAGCGATTTACAATTCTTCTTCTTCTTTTTCCTAAGAAGATTTATAATTAATTAATAATTCGACTATTAAATATTCATACTACATATCTCATAATAATAAAATAATAAAACCCTTATCCGCACCCCAATGGTGCATAGGGCACTGTGTCATATTAACCCAGTGTTATCTTGATCGTTTACACATGAAGGAAAGGTGATCAGCCCTCCGCTTCAGGTACCAGTCCATGGTGATATTGAATAAATATTACAGTGTAAAAATCACTAATATTTATTTTACCCCCCTTGGGAATCGAACCCGGGACCTCCAGAACGGTAGCCGAACGTGCTGACCATTACACTACGGAGGCGGACAAATATATTTACACGTTTAAAATACTTCTAAATTCAACAGATTGCAAAGCACCACAAGGGCGCTTATCCACAATGTGTCTGAATTTTACCGTCCGGCAGTCCGGTTTTGAAAAATGAAAGCGACTACGACAGTTTAGCGTGATCGAATTTACGCGCAACGTGTTCACGCACCGATCAAGAACACCGATCTGAAGATAGATGGACAAAAGCACAAGCCAATCCAAGCCAATCATCGTTTTAAAACGCTAACTGACGTGCCGGACGGTAAAATGTAATTTCGTGTTGTGAACAAGCGCCCTAAGGGTGTAGTAATTTCCAATGTGAAGAATATCACCCCCAAGATAACGATGTAGGATGGAAGTCTTGGGAGACGACTAAAAGACAACTAAAAAAATTAGCAGAACGATGAAGGTTGAGAAAAAAACAAGATATTGGAAGTACAGTATAACGAGCGTATAACCTCTTATAACGAGCGAAAAAATATGAGAAAAAGTTGCTTCTTTAACGAGGGACATTTCGCATAATGAGTTACAGAGAAAATGTAAGGGACTTAAATGGCCCTCCTGAACATTTTACGTTTTGTTAGTTGGTCACTTTCTCCTGTACGACTACGATATATATATATATATATATATATATATATATATATATATATATATATATATATATATATATATATATATATATATATATATATATATATATATATATATATATATATATATATATATATATATATATATATATATATATATATATATATATATGTATATATATATATAAAATTAAATAGTATTTTTTTGTACGTTTGAATGATGTTTGATCAGCAACTGATGCACACATTTATGAGTCCATATCTTTACTGCGGCATCATCCCAAGACGTACTCGTCATTGATGCCGTGAGGATGCTGATACTGCTGGGTCGTGGTGACGATGACACTCGTATACGCGGGCGGCGGGGCTGGCTGGTGGGTGTAGCACTGCAGCTGCTGGAAGTGTCCTTCTTCTTGGAGATACACAGGAGCTGGTGGAATATTGACCAGCAGTCTACCATCAGCGCTTTCTGCAGAACTGCAAGACGAAGACCCGGCAGAAAATGGTCTCTGTTGGTTTGAGAGGTTGCTGTGGTCTGCCGTGTCACCATACCCTCCATTATAGAACAGCTCATGGTATCCTCCATCGTTTGGAACCTGGTTTCCAAGGTCTTGCAAGAGGTCGACAGGATATTCTGAATAGTGGAATCCACTCCCAGAATCGCTGAATTCTCCCGAGAACTTATCTACGGAGCTGACGTGGTGGATCTGATGCCCTGCGTGGCTGTGGTGGTTCTGCACTGGTCTTGGCGGGATAGCGTCACAGGCTGGGGGGTTTGGCTGTATTTCTACTGACACGGGAGCCGTCGGAGAAGGCAAAGAGGCTGAACCTTGCTCGGACGTCAGGAGGAGTTCTTTCGCTTCGATGTCACTGTCGAAACAATACAAATCATCATCAAACACTGATATTTTAGCAAGGATGTTCATCATTCTTGTACATCTTTATTGCATTGATTTTTGGAACTTGTTTATATGCAATGGTCTTGGATCCCTTTATGTGGGTAGGATACTTTATGCTGGAGTGTATCATTAGAGACAAAATAAAAAGACACGCATTCGTGGAAGCCTGGGTGTACCGGGCATCAATATTAAGGTAGAGGAAAGGCAAATGAGATGGTATGGGCACAAAGGATGCAGAGAACCTGATCATTAATGAAATGCTTACATGGTCAGCTGGAGTGTCCCTTAGAGACAAAATAAAGAGTTCACGCATTTGTGGAAGCCTGGCTGTAACAGGCATCACAATATTAAGGTAGAAGAAAGGCAATTGAGATAGTACGGGCACATAGGATGCAGAAAACCTGATCATATTGTTAATAAGGCAATCGCCATGGATCTTCCTCGAAAGACTAGACCAAAGAATTCATGGATGCTGCAGAGAGATAACATGATTCGAAGGCATGGCCTGGTTGACGTTATCCATGAAAGAAGGTCCTACAACCTGAGGACGAGGAGAGCTGACCCCAGCAGTCTACAAAGACCTTTTACTATATAGACTATTACTAAATGGGATATGGGATTAGGTGATCAGTGAATGAATCATCAATGTGGTTACCTCAGCACGTAATTGACCGAGACGATGCAGTGAGGTCTGGAGCTTCTGGAATTGTGGACGATGGTGGCATAGCTTTGCATCCACACCCAACCACCGCCCTTCGTGAGGAACCGGTAGTATTTGGAGGTGACTTGGCCTTTGGAGAGTACTGAAATAATAAAAAATGAACGATTATACTTTTGTAATTCTAATGTCAAGGACAATTACTCTCAAGTGAAAAAGAATAATTTTCATATAATTTTTTTTTGTTGACATCTCATCCCAAATGAAGAAGAATATGGAAGTCTGGGCATTTACGGGGCTGATGACCGTCATAGGCTGGTTTAAGTGGTCACTTTACACACGTGGAACATTCACACCAATTCTACCCATTATTGACAACCACACTACTCAAATTCTTGGAAGTTCTATATATGAACCAATTTAGAAATATTGTTCTTGAATACATGAATACATACATATATAAATATGTGGATATATATATATATATATATATATATATATATATATATATATATATATATATATATATATATATATACATATATATATATATATATATATATATATTAATATTAATATATATATATATATATATATATACATATATATATATATATACATATATATATATATATATATATATATATATATATATATATATATATATATATATATATATATATATATATATATATATATATATATATATATATATATATATATATATATATATATATAAATATATATATATATATATATATATATATATATATATATATATATGTATATGTATATATATATATATATATATATATATATATATAATGTAAATTAGTTCAAATTAGTTGTTATATAAGCTAACTAAAAAAAAATATGCCTGCCGATAGAAGAGAAGACCTGCAGAAGCAGGTGACAAGGGTGTATATTGTGTGCTAGGAAAGTGATTTGTTGATGAATGTTGTAAATTTAAAGTTATGGTTTTTGAAAGAGATTAATGTAAATCTGGGTTTAAAGTATTAGTGTATTATTAGTTTAAATTGATATAAAATCACTACCAAAATTTGGCTTGGAAAAGCCAAGAATAAGCTGGTCAACTTACAAGTATAATGGGCGTATCTCATATGGTGTATATCTGTAGCATGGATGAAATTGTAGAGCGTTTTCTCGATCAGGTCTTGGGGCTCGTATCCTGTGAGTGCTGCAACCCTGGGAACAAAAATATCATAATAATAATGTAATAAGGTAATGCATTGAAAATGCTAGGATTTGTTCTGCGTACTGCCAGGGTTTTCCAAAATACCCGCGTGCTGAGAACTCTTTATAACTCCTTGGTGCGAAGTAGACTCGAGAGTGACTCCATGATTTGGGGGCCACATGAGCTTAAGTACTCTCTTATGGTAGAGAAAGTCCAAAAGAAGTTTCTGAGGTATCTCTACATGAGAGAGTACGGCTATTATCCTTTGCTCTACCCGACCCAGTTTCTCCAGGGTATGCTTGGCTACAATAGTTTAGAGACTAGAAGGAATGTGTATTTGATTACGCATTTTTATCGATTGTTGCGCGGTATGATCGATAATCCTGAAATCATCCGGAGCATTGGTCTGTATGTTCCCGAAAGTTACCTAAGACAGCGTCGGCATAGATTGTTTCACATTCCTATACACAGGACCAACCTGCCGATGGTTATGCCTGTAGGAAAAGCTACCGCTTTGTTGAACAATATCACATTGGATATTGATCTGTTCCATGTGTCCGAAGGAGTTTTCCGAAGCGGGATTCTTCTACACCTTTAAGTCTTCTTGCTTACTTTTAATATATACGCCTTGAATATTGTTTGTTATGTATATATTATTTTTTTATTGAATAAATTGAAATTGAAATTGAATAAATTGAAATCAATCGATACTATTAATTACCATAAAACAGAATTGGTGAATGTTACACGTGTGGAAAGTGATCACTTTAGTACACAACCATGATACAACCATGGTCATTTACGGGGCTGACGACCGTCATAGGCTGGTTTGTGATCACTTTACACACGTGTAACATCCACCAATTCTACCAATTCATCTCACCAATAGATGTCTGTAGTGAAGTTCTGGTGATTCAAGAACAATGTTTCAAAATTGGTTAATATATATATAGAACTTCCAAGAATTTGAATAGTGTGGTTGTCAAAAATGTGTAGAATTGGTGAATATTACAAGATAATCCAGGTTTTGTGAACAAGTATTTTGGACACACTAAAAATGTTGTTTTAAAAAAAAAGGTTATGCCATTTTTTTCATATTCATTTATTCTAATGATTAAAATGATTAAAGAAAACACTTGTTTTTTACCACATGAGTTTTATTATAGACTACATGTTTCAGAAGTTAAACTTCCATCATTCAGGTCTGTGGTAAAAAAATAAGTGTTTTCTTTAATCATTGTAACATGTCTTACCACAAAGTTAATGCCGAAACAATAAATAAAATATTAATTTATTCACTCTGTCTAACCGTTCGGAGAAGCGTCATTATATTTAGCTGGTTTACTTATATTTATATTGCCGAGAAAAAATAATTGCAGTATGTCTTATAAAAATAATCACAGTAAGGGTCGTGCCAACCGGCACCCCCTCTGTGTAAATGCAGAACCACTACGGCAAACAGCTAAGTGCTGCGGAGAGCTCTCGATAGCGAGGACGTGCCTAATCTGTCTCCTGGAGCCTCCCTTGCCACCCACCCCACTCGAACCACCCTGAAACATCCCATGGCCTCCCACCCCATAGCGCTGAGTCCAGGCTCTATGGCGGAATGAAGTTTACATTTGCAATATCTAAAGTCGATTTGTAATATCTAGACTGACCGGTGCATTTCGTGGTAACAAAACATCGTAACATCGCTCGCGGCGAGCATACGTTATGACGTTACGGCATTGCTGACTGACTGGCTAGTGGCCTTGTGCTCTGTGTTGTCATATCGCTCACTCCTTTCAAGAACGTCATAAATAATAAATCGTCAATTTTCAGTTGTGCATGTTTTCGGAATGCCCAGAAAATGTAGTATATTCCAGCAAAAGAGGCATATTTTTAACTTAATGTTTACCCGCTACAGGGTAGAAAGTGTGGTTTTTGCATTTTGAAGAAAAGGTATTGTTCAATTATGTTTTTAAATATACAAAATATTTTTCAAATGGAGAAAAAACCTTCAGGTTTTACCTTAAAAGATCTGTTGCACAGCAATAAGGTCAGTGGCTTGATATTTATTTTTAATACATTGTATTATATTAATAAACTTTAAAAACGTTCTCCTGATAATCAAGTTTTTTTTATTTGTGACGTTCTTGAAAAGAGTGAGCGATATGTCACACCAAAAAATCTGAAAATCTGAATCAATAACCCGAAATCTGTATGAATCCTTGTAACATTGCATTCGTACTGTAGTTAAAATGTCGGACGACGAAGACGTGATTCTTGGTTCTGTGATTTTAATAAATTACTGCTTACTCCAAATGAAGGAAAAAAAATATAGTGCCAATCCCCACAAATTCCCCGCAGTTTGGGGAATTTCCCACAGATTGGCAACCCTGTACTAACCTAAAATTGCATCCGACATTTTGATTTTTCAATCTTCTTTAAGATAATGTCTAGCTTACATGGGTCGCATGTTTTGAATTTAGTAATGACGCCATTTTTTTAATACAAAAGAATAATAAAATACATATACAGGCACAAAAAACGCGCTTAGAGTGTCAGAAATGAAGACTCTGAGACAAGGGTGGGCAACCCGCGGCCCGCGGGAAGCATGCGGCCCGCCGGGTGTCGGCGTCAAGGCGTCAAGTAGTAAAGACGTTGGACTAAAGAAGAGAAGAGTAACAGAAGAACTGAGAAGTTTATAAGACAGATGGACTAGTTTTTCGTGGAATTTAAAACAGAGCCAACATGCCTGATATGCAATGATTCTGTTTCTATCTTGAAATAGTATTACATTAAACGGCATTACGAGGCTAAACATGAAAATAAGTTTGAAAAGTACCTAATTAAGTAAAGTAACTATTAATATGTTTGTAATATACGAGTAGAATGTATATAGAAACCTTGTTCTTGAATCACTAGAACTTCACTAGAGACATCTATTGGTGAGATGTTAAGAAGCTTTTCATTAAGATTTTGTGAACAAGTATTTGGACACAATCAAAATGTTGTAAATAAATTATCTGGTCAAATTATAAGCTTAAATAATAAAAATGAAAATGGTATTTTCTGGCGTTTCTCATGTGTGTGATTATAATCCAGGAATCGGACCTCACATACTAATATAAGAGTTTCTGCTTAATAAAAAGCTTCTTAACATCTCACCAATAGATGTCTCTAGTGAAGTATGTATATATATATATATATATATATATATATATATATATATATATATATATATATATATATATATATATATATATCGTGTGCTTTGAATAACAATTTTTTTTAACAGCCCGGTAAGAAATCTCATTTCTAAAATCTGGCCCGGCTACTCATAATGTTGGCCACCCATGCTCTGAGAAGTATATCAGGCAAACCCCGTCTTCCCGTATATCATTAAAAAAAAACTAAAAACTCATTTGTTTGCTAAATCATTTCGACCACCTTATTTTCCCCAATTCATTCACAGTGAAGCTCCCTTGAGGTAGTATTTAACGAAAATGGCGCTATATAAGTTATCCAAATTTATTATTTATTATTATTACTATTATTATTAAAGACTGCTAAAAAATACATCGATATAATTTCATCCACCGAAAATTTTTCGCTAGCTCGCCTTAAATCAAACAAAGGAAAGTGTATTGTGTTCCCGATAAAAAAGCGTATCCGGTTTTGATATAACAAATCGTTTCCTCACACCCTCATCCCTGATCGCGTTTCATCCCCCATACAGGGTGCAAACCAAACACTCGAGTCCTCGTACCAAATCTACAAGGGTGGCTGAACACTGAACACCCCTCGTAAAACAACAATGCACGGATTGATAGCAATTACGAACTAATGGAAGAGAAAAGGATTTGCTCCCAAGACGCCTGACAATGAATTTACATCATATTGCTTTAGGGGATGTGGCTACTTCGATTGGGGTTTTATTAGCTAACTATGTTAGAATGAGTGTGGAAAGAGCGGTAAAACAAATTTACGAGCGAATGTAGTTGAAAAGGGAGCAGAGGTAGACCGAGAAAAACTTGACACGATCTGTAATGTCAAATACCTACTTGAAAGCATCCAGGTAGGAGTCGAAATAATCGGCGGGTAGAGGCGAAGAATGTTTGCAAAGACAGAGTGGTGTGGCGTTCTATTATTTCTGCCTATTCCAGCGGGTAAGCGGCGTGAAGGTTAGTTAATTAGTTAGTTAGATAACGGTCCTGCTGGAGGTCCCGGGTTCGATTCCCAAGAGGGTCAAAATAAATATTAGTGATTTTTCAGCCTAATATTTATTTAATACATTTTGAGTGTTACAAATACTTTGTTGTAAATAAAATAACTGATCAATTTATAAGCTAAAATATATAAAAAATGAAAAGAATATTTTCTGTTTCTAATGTAAGTATGTATATGAATATAATCCAGGATTAATCACATACAAATAAAAGAGTTTCTGCTCAGTAAAATCTGTAAACCGCTTTTATCTCACCATAGATGTCTCTTTACAACATTTTGAGTGTGTCCAAATACTTGTTCACAAAATCTGGATTATCTCCAATTACAGGAGTTATTTTCTTATTATTTTTTGAGATCTCATCAAAGATGAAGAAGAATATGGAAGTCTGGGCATTTACGGGGCTGACGACCGTCATCGGCCGGTTTAAGTGATCACTTTACACACGTGTAACATTCACCAATTCTACCCATTATTGACAACCACACTACTCAAATTCTTGGAAGTTCTATATATATGAACCAATTTAGAAACCTTGTTCTTGAATCACTAGAACTTTACTAGAGACATCTATTGGTGAGATGTACGATGACGGTCGTCAGCCCCGTAAATGCCCAGACTTCCATATTCTTCTTCATCTTTGATGAGATGTCAAAAAATAATATAGATGTCTCTAGCGAAATTCTAATCAATTCAAGCGCTATGTTTCAAATTTGAACAATATTTATTTATTTATTTATTTATTGAAACGGCTGAAGCCTTTAAAGTAATACATATAATACATATATACAGTATCTAATACAAAAGTAAAAAATACACTAATAGAGAAACAAAAAGTCTTGTAACAAATAGTCTTATAACATAAAATCATAATAAAAATAAAAAACAAGATGTAAGCGCTAGTAACTACACGTCTCCTTCAAACACTATCGGCGAGCAGTAAGAGAGAGTGAAACACAACGTTTAAATTTATCCATTATAACATGGAGAAGAAATGCTGAGAAAGTATAGATTTCAAGGACGATAACAATATATTAAATAAATTTATACATTCAAAAGCATTGGCTAACATGTGAAGCCGCGGAATCGGAGAAAACATGGCATAGTTTGCATTATGTACAAATACTGCAGATACAGATTTTTGCCTAGTACCTCTTTGGCGCACGCCAAGCTTTATTTGGTTTAGGAGATCAGGGCTGTCCAAAAAATTGTTAATAATTTTATATAACAGAATCAGATCAGTGATTTCCCTATATATATATATGGAAGTTCCAAAAATTTTTGTAATGTGGTTGTCATCATGAGTAAAATTGTGAATTTTGCACGTGTTAAAGTGATCACTTAAACCGTAAGCCCTGTAAATACCCTGACTTGATATTCTTCTTCATTATGTTGAGATGCTAAAGTTTCATACATATGTAAAACATATTAACTAACTAACTAACTAACCATCACGCCGCTTCCCCGCAGGGGTAGGCAGAGAGAATAGAGCGCCACACCACTCTGTCCTTGCAAACATTCTTCGCCTCTTCCACGTTCATGCATCTCCTCATACATACCCGCCGACTGTTACGACTCCTAACCTGTCCACTTTCAAGTATTTGGCATACCTGATCGTGCCATGTTTTTCTCGGCCTTCCTCTGCTTCTTTTCCCACTAATATTCGCCTCATAAATTTGTTTTACCGTTCTCTCCTCACTCATTCGTTCTACATGTCCAAACCATCTCAACACACCTTTCTTCATTTTATCGATAATGCTTATCTCAGCTTTGCATTCCTTCCTTATTTCACTATTCGCACATCTATCATACATCGTTTTGTCGCACATTCTTCTGAGAGATCGCATTTCGACTGCATTCAGTCTACTTTCATCCTTCTTTTGCCAACTCCATGTTTCACTTATTAAATTCACGTATTAAAACATATTAAATTCAATATTTCTTCCGTGCGGAAGTAGCCAGTTGTATTATAATTACCTTTGCTCATAACAAAAGGGGAGAAATGCGATATTTACCAAAAGTTTAGCACCGAAAGTGTTTACAAAAAAACAGCTGAGCAAACAGCGATACGAGCTGTTCAGAGCGAAAATGGCGTATCTCGAATTTTTACGACTTTTCCGGGAATTTTTTGCGAGCGTTTATGCGCAAATTTACAATCGACTTTAATATTAAACATTGTAGCAGATTTATATACAACATTTTGAGTGTGTCCAAATACAAAATCTGGATTATCTGGTATTTTCTGGCGTTTCTCATGTGTGTGATTATAATCCAGGATTCGGATCTCACATACTAATATAAGAGTTTCTGCTTAATAAAAAGCTTCTTTACATCTCACCAATAGATGTCTCTAGTGAAGTTCTAGTGATTCATGAACAAGGTTTCTAAATTGGTTCATATATATAGAACTTCCAAGAATTTGAGTAGTGTGGTTGTCAATAATGGGTAGAATTGGTGAATGTTACACGTGTGTAAAGTGATCACTTAAACCAGCCTATGACGGTCGTCAGCCCCGTAAATGCCCAGACTTCCATATTCTTCTTCATCTTTGATGAGATGTCAAAAAATAATATGAAATTTATATGCTTAAAAACGTATTGTGACACCTTCTGCCCCTTGTATTTTAATAATAAAAAAAACTAGCTTACAAGGGTAGGAAGAAAGAATAGAACGCCGCAACAATTTCTATTTGGAAACAATATTCGCCTCTCCCACATTCATGGATCTCCTCATACATACATACCCGCCGATTATACCGACTTTTGACCTGACCACACGAAGTATACCATTTATTTAAAATACTTAATAATTCGAGGATTGTACGGAATATTTATGTTGGAAATTCATTATCGTAGGAACAATTCCTGGTTTTAAGTATGATTTTATAGAAAACATACATATCATGGAAATTGATTACTTAGTAGGTACATTCCCTGATTTTAAGTGGGATTTAAAGACAATTAATAATCGAAATGGATTCTTGTAGGTACATTTCCGGATTTTAAGTACGATTTTACTGACAATTTATTATGGAAATAGATTCTCGTAGGTACCTTTTGTGATTTTAAGTACATTTTGCAGAAAATTTATCATGGAAATGGACTTTTGTAGGTACATTTCCTGGTTTTAAATAAAATTTTACAGAAAATTTATAATGGAAATGGATCATCGTAATAATAATAGTAAACCTGGATAATTTATATAGCGCCATTTTCGTAAAATACTACCTCAAAGGCGCCTCACTGAATGAATTGGGGAAAATAAGTTTGTAGGTACATTTCCTGGTTTTAAGTATTATTTTACAGAAAATTTATAATGGAAATAGATTCTTGTACGTAAATTTCATGGTCTTGAGTAGGATTTTCCTGAAAAATTATAATGGAATTGGAGTATTATAGGTAGCATATCAGGCAAGAGTCTTCGAGATAGAATAAGAAACGCCAGGATCAGGAAAATATGCGAGATGGAAATGTCGTTAGGTTGGGAAGGCAACGAAGGAGACAATGGTATGCGCATGTGAGGAGAATGGAACCATCCAGACTCCCCCACATTGCACTGCACAAGGCAGACCACCAAAGAGATGAATTGACAGTTGGGAATCCACATCGCAGGAGGCTAATCCCTCTTTAAAACAGGCCACAAGGCCATACCAAGAAGAATAAGAACATGGAGATCATTTCATGTAGAGTTCTTATTTAAAAAAAAAAACAATATTTGCAGCCGGTAGATAAGTCCTTTTGCGCTGTAAAGCATCTACACCCGTGCCGTGTTTTGGTTTCTGCTTTCAGCTGGTCAATTCCAAGTTTAACGACTCCTTATACCAGGGGTGGTCAAACTTCATATTTATTTTTTATTTAAATTACATGTACAGAGAAAAAATAAGTACATTGGCGAGCTTATTGCTAAAAGCTCTATATTCCAACCAACCAAAAACAGACTAGTGATATTGGTGAAAACGCTTGTTACCTCACATACTTTTTTATTATTATTTTTTTTATTTTTTTTATTTATTTATTTCGTAGATACATAATTTTTTTTACTATTTGTATTACGGCTCTTTAGATGTTTTATTTTATTATTATTATTTTTTAATTATTTAACTTAATATTTACCAGATACAGGGCAGAAAGTGTTATTTTTGCATTTTGAAGAAAAGGTATTGTTTAATTATTTTTTTAAATGTACAAAATATTTTTCAAATGGAGAAAAAATATTCAGGTTTTACCTTAAAAGATCTATTGCACAGTAAAAAGTTCAATAAGTGGCTTTATATTTATTTTTAATACATTTAATTATATTTTTAAACTTTAAAAACGATCTCCTGAAAAATCAGGTTTTTTGATATATGACGTTGTTAAAAGGAGTGAGCGATATGTATATATATATCATCCCATCCCAACACACCTTTCTTAATTTTATCGATAATGCTTATCTCAGCTTTGCAAATTAAAGAAAATGTAAAAAAAGTAAATATAGTATACCTACATGTGCGAATGATTTAATTTATGTAATATATAATAATTTATACATAATTTATAATTTAAATGTTTGAATATAATATATCGTAGTCATACAGGAGAAAGTGACTAAGTGTATTATTAACAAAAACGTGATTATTAACTATTTGATATCTTACTAGCTTAATATTGCCAAAAATCCCAAAGCGATTTTAAACTTGGAAGTATAATATGTACAATATATTGACTTGTTAAAAATGACTAACTGCATTGATGTTTATTTTCTTGCTTGGCAAAAGTGACTTAAATAGCCCTCCTGAACATTTTTACGTTATATTTTGTTAGTTGGTCACTTTCTCCTGTACGACCACGATATGTTCATTATAACAGTATTTTATTAGGTATTTTATCAGACAGAAAGTAGGTAGGTCGCTAGGAAGAGTGACAAATGTTTGGTTATCCCTGATATTACCCAATACAATTCCCGTATTGCATTATCGGGCCGACTTAGCGCCTTAACAGAGCTGCATGGAGTTATTACGTCATCGCCAGACGCATGTGCAATAAAATGCCGTTCCGTTCCTCTAAAACCCACATTTCTTTAATACCGGCAGATTTAAAATTTTAAATTTTTTAAAATTTTTATTATGGCACAGTGGAAAATTATGATTCGTGTCACATTCTATATTGACGTCTTCTATATTTTTTGCTGATTTTATATTATCTGCCTCCGTAGTGTAATGGTCAGCACGCTCGGCTACCGTTCTGGACGTCCCGGGCTCGATTTCCAGGGGGGGTCGAATAAATAAAAGTGATTTTTTCAATCTAATACTTATTCAATACTACCCTGGACTGGTACTTGGAGCGGGGGGCTGATCATCTTTCCTTTATGTGTAAAGGATCAAGATAACACTGCGTTATATGACGCAATGCCCTATGCACCATTGGGGTGCGGATAAGAGTTTTATTATTATTATTATCATATTTTTTACTTTCTACCTTGTTAAAAGTCTACGTTATCGGAGGCCATATACATATATGACTAGCAGGCATATCGCTCACTCCTTTCAACAACGTCATTAATAAAAAAAACTTGATTTTTCAGGAGATCGTTTTTAAAGTTTGAAAACATAATGATAATATCAAGCTACTTATTGAACTTTTTACTGTGCAACAGATCTTTTTAAGTAAAACCTGAATGTTTTTTCTCCATTTGAAAAATAATTGGTTATATTTAAAAAAAATATATTAAACAATACCTTTTCTTCAAAATGCAAAAACAAGACTTTTTTCCCCGAGCAGGTAAATATTAAGTTAAAAATATGCCGCTTTTGCTGGGATATAGTACATTTTCTGGGCATTCCGAAAACACGCACAACTGAAAATTGTCGATTTTTTATTTGTGACGTTGTTGAAAGGAGTGAGCGATATATGACTTCCATATAGGCACAAAAGCAGTGACTATCCTAACTTACCTGTGTGACAAATAAAAACACAACGAGTACCTACCCTACCTTACTAAGTAGTACCAGCTTACCTTACTAACTACCTCTACTGCCTACTCTAGTAAGTATGTAGTACCTATCTTACCTTACTATCTACTCTACAAATTACGCTTATTAATTATCTGTGCACGCTAGTGCTTGAACGTTAGATAATCAAAATAATTATTTACAACATTTTAAGTGTCCAAATACTTGTTCACAAAATCTGGATTATCTCCAATTACAGGAGTTATTATTATTTTTATTTCATTACACTTCCATATCCTTCTTCATCTTTGATGAGATGTCAAAAAATAATGTGAAAATAATTATAATTTATATTTGAAATACTAACTTTGTGATTTTCTATTTTATAATTAAAGTGTAACTATGTTTAAGGTATAATAAAATATTTATAAAATCACTATAAATATTTTATTATAACTTAATTATAATGACTACCGGTTTCGAAGCTAGCCGCTTTTTTATCAAGACTTCTTCATCAGTCTTGAAAAAGAAGCGGTTAGCTTCGAAACCGGTAGACATAAAAATTAAGTTATAATAAAATATGTATAGTGATTTAAAAACTTACATTCTAATTATAAAATAAAATAATTACCTCATGTTACAAAACGTCTGGTAAAATTATTATACAATAACATGTCCAAAGGCTAAAATTGCAAAACTCTGAACGCGCGGTCTTTTTGTTTTGACATCAAAAGAAAAGTGTTGCCAATACGAAAAAAAAGGCAAACAATGGCGGGATATTTGACACCGACTGTAAAGTGTTAACAGCTGGCCGACGCGAATTGAGGTTAGGTTTCGGGTTACCATTACATCATATATAAACGTTTTTTTAGAGCTTTTTAAATCGTTTAAAATGGAGTTGTTTGCATTCAATCAGACGCTAAATTATTACTTTTGTGTGTATTGAAATTAGCACCTAGACGAAAATGTGTTGAATAACGCATTAACCATATATCGCTCACTCCTTTCAAGAACGTCATAAATCAAAAAACTTGTTTTTCAGGAGAACGTTTATAAAGTTTAAAAATATAATACAATGTTTTCAAAATAAATATCAAGACACTTATTGAACTTTTTACTGTGCAACAGATCTTTTTAGGTAAAATCTAAAGGTCATGCAATCAAATCAAAATGCAATCTCCATTTGAAAAATATTTAGTATATTTAATAAAATACTTTTTCTTCAAAATGCAAAAACATGCGCGGGTAAATATTAAGTTAAAAATATAATAAATAAATAATAAAACCCTTACCGCACCCCAATGGTGCATAGGGCACTGCTTCATATAAACGCAGTGTTATCTCGATCGTTTACACATGAAGGAAAGGTGATCAGCCCTCCGCTTCAGGTACCAGTCCAGGGTAATATTGAATAAATATTAGAGTGAAAAAATCACTTATATTTATTAAACCCCCCTGGGAATCGAACCCGGGACCTCCAAAACGGTAGCCGAGCATGCTGACCATTACACTACAGTTAAAAATATACCTCTTTTTATTAAATTATAAATATATTTATATATATATATATATATATATATATATATATATATATATATATATATATATATATATATATATATATATTTATATATACACTTTGTAAAATATAATTGAATATATATAAATATATATATATATATATATATATATATATATATATATATATATATATATATATATATATATATATATATATATTCAATTATATTTTACAAAGTGTACTTAACTTAAGACCCAGCTTTCGTTAAGCCGCAAATTAATTTTCTCTTAATCCAGGTAACATTTAACGTAATTGATTTACGTATATGTATTCTAAAAAAAACAACATTCAATATAACCGTAGTACTTGAACTTTGATGTGTTACTTGAGCCCAGTACAAAAAAATAGATCTGTATTTGGTCTACAATAATGAACGTATCGACATGATTCATTGTTTCCCTGACAGGTGACACTTCGCTCACTCCTTTCAAGAACGTCATAAATCAAAAAACTTGATTTTTCAGGAGAACGCTTTTAAAGTAAAAAATAGAATTCAATGTATTAGAAATAAATATCAAGCCACTTACTGAACTTTTTACTGTGCAACAGATCTTTTTAGGTAATAGATAGACATGATTCATTGTTTCCCTGACAGGTGGCACTTATTGTCACGATACGTTCGTTATTGTAGATCGAATACAGATTTAAATATTTTTTTTTGTACTGGGCTCAAGTAACACATCAAAGTTCAAGTAGCCCCGTTCTACGGTACATTCTAAAAAAAAATATTCTGAACGCATTCTGAGTTGAAAGCTTGAAATCTAGGCCTTAATAGATGTATTATTTTGGGAAATAAAAAGACCTTGTTTTTTGATCAACTCACATTTTTATTAACCGACTAGCTTTGTTATTCTTATTATTCTAATATGAAATGAACGCGATGTTTTGCCTATATAAAAGGCAACGAAGCTAGTCGGCTAATAAAAATGTGAGTGGATAAAAAAACAAAGTCTTTTTATTTCTCAAAATAATATATCAATATGATTAACAAAGTTAATGCAGTTAACTCCGCCTCCGTGGTGTAATGGTCAGCACGCTCGGCTACCGTTCTGGAGGTCCCGGGTTCGATTCCCAAGGGGGGTCAAATAAATATAAGTGATTTTTTCACTGTAATATTTATTCAATGTTATTACCCTGGACTGGTACCTGAAGCGGAGGGCTGATCACCTTTCCTTCATGTGTAAACGATCAAGATAACACTGCGTTTATATGACGCAGTGCCCTATGCATCATTGGGGTGCGGATAGGGGTTTTATATTATATTTTTATAAGTTAATGCAATCAATATTCGAAACTTAATAGATGTTTTTATGGATATAGGTCGAAAAAGCCCAAACTCGAGTGACTTGGAGTCATTGGAAGAGATTTACTTTATCCAGCTGTGGAGAGACGACTGAAAAAGAAAAATACTTGGGTATTTACCTGGCGTCCAGGAATATTATCTTGAGGTCTAGGCTCGCTCGGAACATGAACATGTTGTGGTGCATCTTCAGCTCTGTGACAGCAGAGGGGGGCAGCGAGTGTCCGACCGCCACGAGCCCCAGCAGCCGCAGGCCCCCGGCCAAGGGGCGCGCCTTCAGGTACCCCGAGCAGTGGATCACCTGCGAGGAGTCATGCGACCCTGGTTAGATGGTTTGACGAGAAATTGCATATATATGCGCTGGTAAAGTCATCAACATCCTCTAAAACAATGTTCTTATTCTTTTATCAATTCGCTCACTCCTTTCAAGATCGTCATGAACCAAAAAACTATATTTTTAAGTAGAACGTTTCTAAAGTTTAAAAATATAATACTATGTATTAAAAATAAATATCAAGCCGCTTATTGAACTTTTTACTGTGCAACAGATCTTTTTAGGTAAAACCTGAAGGTTTTTTCTCCATTTGAAAAATATTTAGTATATTTAAAAAAATAATTAAACGATACCTTTTCTTCAAAATGCAAAAACAACACTTTCTGCCCTGTAGCGGGTAAATATTAAGTTAAAAATATGCCGCTTTTGCTGGGATATAGTTCATTTTCTGGGCATTCCGAAAACATGCACAACTGAAAATTGTCGATTTTTTTTATTTATAACGTTCTTGAAAGGTATTATTATTCTTTTTGTGGGAGAAACACCAAGGTGAAATTTTCAGGGAAATAAAATGCCTTCCCCACCTAACGACATCTTCCATCACGTATATTTCTCTTACCCTGGTGTTCTTTATTCCATCTCGTAGACTCTTGCCCGATATGCTCCTTAGAGTCTTCATTTCTTACCCTCTTAGCGCGTTTTTTGTTACTTGTAATTACAGTATCGAACAGATTAATTGGAACAAAACTTTTATTCCGTATTTTCAACATTCTTTAAAAAAAATTGCAGGTGTTCCTCGTATTATGGACCAGGGCTGCTTCTTTCAGTGACTGAGATGATGAATAGCGAGAAGTATCACCCAATTCTACTGGAAAAGATACTACCAGAGATACCAAAACGAAGGTATAATGGTAATGGAATATTTCAGCAGGATTTAACCCCCTGCCACAAAAAATTATGAATTTATCACACAAAAACAATGAACTGTGATGGACTGGTCAAGAATTTTTCCAGACATAAACCTAGAAAATCTATCGGCAATCTGTAAGAATCAGCTCTCCAAAATTGATTGCACTACGGTGGAAAAGCTCATTTTGTCCGTAATTCATGTATGGTTTCGAGACGAAAAAATGGCATCGAAAAACCTTATATAATAGATGCCAAGAAGAGTAAAATCTATGATTGAGCCCAAATGAGATCATATTAGCTATTAATTTGTGATATAACCTTTAAACAAAAGATTTTACAAAACTTTTTACGAAAATACAACAAATAAAGTTTTTCTTGAATGTTTTTCGCAGATACTTTGTGGCACATTTTATAAACTTTATAAACTAAAACAACTTTGTTTTAACCACTTTTTATTGGTGCACTTTTTAACCGGTTTCGACAAGAACCTTGTCATCATCAGGGTTTATGTGTGTTTATGTTTAGATTCTTGTCGACACCAGCGGGAAAAAGTATACCAAAGAAAAGTGGTTAAAGCAAAGTTGTTTTATTTTATAAAGTTAAAAAAAGTTTTGTTTCAATTAATCTGTTCGATACTGTACATATTGCATATGATTTGCATTCTAGTACCGAACATTGCACCGTGAGTGCATTCTCTAATATGAGCTCTTCATTATGCAATATCACGTTTATTGCAACACGCATTCGGATTAAAACAAAGTGCAGTCTTTCACCCAATTTGCGTGCATTTTTGTGCATTTTTCCTTTGTGTCTGGGGGGATGATTGGTTGCATAGGGGCTTTGTGTGAATTCTGTTCAATTATTCATTGCAGTTGCACCCGCGCTGTGACAATTAACCCTTAGTTACTACAACTGCATATTTTACACAAATAGTAATGATGACAATAATTCTGGATTATTTTAACGCTTTTTTCGAAACACACGACCACAAGGGCAGTTTGTTGTATATGTATATTATATGTATATATCGTAGTCGTACAGGAGAAAGTGACCAACTACCAAAACGTAAAATGTTCAGGAGGGCCATTTAAGTCACTTTTGCTTGGCAATAAAATAAATATCTAGCAGTTAGTCATTTTTAACAAGTCAACATATTATACTTTCAATTTTAAAATCCTTTGGGATTTTTTCAGGGCATTATTAAGCTAATAAGATATATATAAATATATATATATATATATATATATATATATATATATATATATATATATATATATATATATATATATATATATATATATATATATATATATATATATATATATATATATATATATATATACATATATATATATATATATATATATATATATATATATATATATATATATATATATATATATATATATATATATATATATATATATATATATATATATATATATATATATATAAATATATATATATATATATATATTTATGTATATAAATATATATATATTTATATATATATATATATATATATATACATATATATATATATATATATTTATATATATATATATATATATATATATATATATATATATATATATATATATATATATATATATATATATATATGTGTGTGTGTTTGCAAGATTCTTCCCGAATTATTTTACATTGCAAGAGACACTTGAAAATATTATTTTCAAGTTTTATGACGTTTATAATTTGACTAGTTATTTTATTCGTAAACCCAGAATTCCATATTCGTCCTCATCTACGTTGAGACGTTAAAATGTATGAAAAAATCATTGCCTATACAGCTAGAAATAAATAAACAAATAAATAATAAACTCTGCAGTGGGGTCATATTTAAAATGCTGCGTTTATATCCGTGGTGCTTTCAATGCCCAGTCTGCATACAAGTACGCGCTATATATCGTAGTATGGTTCACGCATATACAGAGTTGAATGGAGTTTGGAGAGCCGTGCTCCTACATATATTACGGTTATTCATATCCCACACATCGATTTACCTCCGCAGTCGGCAATCGTAAATGGGCCAGACAAATCCATAAATAACAAACAAATCCCCGACAGCGAGAGCTAAACTGGTAGTGCGCAACAAACATTCAAAATTCAAACCCTCATCCGCACCCGATGGTGCATAGGGCACTGCATCATACAAACGCAGTGTTATCTTGATCGTAAACACATGACGGAAAGGTGATCAGCCCTCCGCTTTAGGTATCAGTCCAGGGTAATATTGAGTAAATATTAGAGTGAAAAAAACACTAATATTTATTTGATCCCCCCTGGGAATCGAACCTGGGACCTTCAGTACGGTAGTCGAGCGTGATGACCTACGGAGGCGGGTAAAATATTTATAAAATAATAATAATACATATTTACAAAGCGCTGGTTTTGTGAAAAATAGTAGGTAGGTAAGTAGAGGTAAGCTGGTACTACTTAGTAAGTCTTTCTGCCTATATGGAATGCACACCACAGAAGATGAAGTAATGTGTAAAGGCAACTAGCCGTGAATTAAGTTGCGTCCCAGTAGGGTAGCCGAGCGTGCTGACCATTACACTACGGAGTCGGACAACAAACATACATGATAGAAATAGTGCAGGACATTGGTGCCATAAACCAAGCCAGGACACAAAATGCCCAACCCTCTTCTAGTGGAACGGAAGGCCTGTTGAGGACAGTCAGCAGTCCGGCTTCTCCTGAGGAGTGCAACGTGGTTTCCTCCCAGCAATCAGCAAATGTAAGGAAGTTACTGATTATTTTTAAACATAAACACTTATTTAATACCACTTAATGAGTTTTGTTTCATTACACACGACTAGTTTCGAAAACGTTGTCGAAAACATTTGACGTTTTTATGTATTAATTTTTAAATCAAACACAGATTTTTTGAGTGTAAGTTGTATTTTTTTGTTAAAAAACACATAAAAATTAATATTGTGACAATTGTTTCGCCTAGTTATGGCATTTTCAGTCACAATATTAATCTTTATAATATTCTCAATATTATTAATATTTAAAGCATTTACTTTGTGGTTAGTCATTTTTACTTATTTATTTTTTTACAACAATGTTAATAATATTAGTATATAACCACTCACCGAGATTTTTACGTCTACCGGTTTCGAGACGTACCCGTCTCTTCGTCAGGACAATCACTAACACAGCATCTTTATGTATTTTTATATATTTTGATCTTTATGTATTTTTAAATAAAATACAACTTAGTAGACTCAAAAAATCTGTGTTTGATGTAAAAATTAATACATAAAATGGAGTTGTATAAATAAAACGCCAAATCAATAAATACATTTGACATTATTGATTTTTTTGGCTTAGAACATCGTTTTTGTATTGAAAAACCAAGTTTTTCTTCGAAAAAAATATATGGTTTTGAAAAAGAAAAAGGTTATTGAATGGTAAGGCGTTAAAAAGTAATACAAATAGTTTTTCAATAAATCTGTAATAGGTACATTTGAATGTTAAAAAGTGGAGTTGGCAAAAAAAGGTTGAAAGTAGACTGACTGAATGCAGTCGAAATGCGATCTCTCAGAAGAATGTGCCACAAAACAAAGTATGATAGATGCTCGAATAGTAAAATAAGGAAGGAATGCAAAGCTGAGATAAGCATTATCGATACAATTAAGAAAGGTGTGTTTAGATAGTTTGGGCATGTGGAACGAATGAGTGAGGAAAGAACGGTGAAACACATTTATAAGGCGAATGTAATTGGAAAAAAGAGTCGAGGAAGATCGAGAAAAACTTGGCTCGATCAGGTATGCCAAATACTTGAAAGCGGTCAGGTTAGGAGTCGAAACAATCGGCGGGTATGTATGAGGAGATGCATGAACGTGGAAGAGGATAATAATGTTTGCAAGGACAGAGTGGCGTGGCGTTCTATTCTCTCTGCCTACCCCTGCGGGGAAGTGGGATGGTTAGTTATATAATAAGGATCGCCATATTTTTGTATTATATTTCAATTCTTCAGTGCTTTTGACGCACCCCTCGCGAGAACACTTACTAAGCGTGGCTAAAGGAAATGTGAAGTTATTTCCACATACGTGTATAAGACTGCAAGCATTACAAGGGAACAAGTGTTCATTAAACTTGCAACGCTATGTGGGGTCTCTTTCTGAGAACATGCTATGAACATTTTCCGTTTATTTTCTTCTTCTTCTGCTAGACTACAAACTCAACTGAGGCTGACAGAACCAACCGTCTCTACAATGACACCCTTTGCTCTTTACTTCCTGCAGAAGTTTTATGACGTCATATGGTTTATAGAGCTGTAATAGTAGTAGTAATAATTTGTCCGCCTCTGTAGTGTAGTTCTGGAGGTCCCGGGTTCGATTCCCAGGGTGGGTCAAATAAATACAAGTGATTTTTTCACTCTAATATTTATTCAATATCACCCTGGACTGGTACCTGAAGCTGGGGGCTGATCACCTTTCCTTCGTGTGTTAAAGATCAAGATAACACTGCGTTTATATGATGCAGTGCCCTATGCACCGTTGGGGTGCGGATAAGGGTTCAAATGAATATATAAATATATATAGATATATATATATATATATATATATATATATATATATATATATATATATATATATGTATATATATATATATATAAATATATATATATATATATATATACATATATATATATATATATATATATATATATATATATATATATATATATATATATATATATATATATATACACATAATACACACACACACACATGTGTGTGTGTATTATGTGTACTGATGTTCTTAATGAAATACCACCCCTGTTCTGGAGGCAGATCTAATGTGCAAAGGCAAATAGCTGCAAGTTAAAAACAGTAGCTTTGAGATAAACGAGTAAAAATAAAGGAAAGAGATAAAGCAAAGTCTGTGATTGTATATGATAGAGGCCAGTTATAAGAATGCTTTGGGCCGTGTTACGCCAAACAGCCGCAACTTGAGTTACGGCCAGTTGCCTTACACATTAGAGCTGGATGTAGAAGGCCACGTTACCTTGTATCCCGATGTGGTGAGGCCGGCGTTCCTCTTGGCCAGCACGCACTTCATCCTGATGAAGAAGGCCCTCTCGCACTCCAGGTCGGCCCGCAGCCCCGGGCCCCCGCCGGGGCACGTCCCGGGGGCTGCCGTGAGCACGGCCGCCATCTCCTCGTGGTCTGCGGGGTGGATGTACTCGTAGATGGAGTTGCCAGTCAGTTCCACCTGATACGAATGAACGGTTCAACATATAATCACATAACTTTAATATATACATAGTTTCAAAATTATTCACCTTTGCTTTCAATTTTCCTTTATTTTCAAACTCCGCCCTCTTGACTAACCCTTACCTTCCCCTAACTTACCCCTCTCCTTATTTATAGAACAGATAACGGGACTTTTTGTAAAAGGAAACATAGATAATAATGATGACGTATTTTGAAACAGCATATTATTAATAAACGTTTTATCAGTTTTTTTTTTATTTATTTATTTCTAAATTGTTCATGACTTGAACCCCTTCCCTTCTATTTATTACCCTGTCAACCTTTATGTCAAAAAAAAAAAAATAAAAATAAAAAAAAATAAAAAAAAATTTATATATATATACATATATATATATATATATATATATATATATATATATATATATATATATATATATATATATATATATATATATATATAATAATAATCACAAATATTAAAAAAAAAACTTCTAAGGAATGTTTAGAGTGTGAATAACAAATGGCAGAGCCATTACCCAGCACACAATCAACATGTTGTAAAATTGAGATGAAGTCAAGGTCCCTCAAAAGCCAAAATAATCCAGACATTATAATTGTCTTCCTTTAGTGGAATTTGGAGACAAACAGGACAATTTGGAGACCATTAGGACGTCTTACCTGACTGAGGCCCAGGTGGACGCTGGCTGTCTCGGAGATGTACATGATCTTGCCGTCTGGAGCCACCACGAAGATGAACCCGTCCAGAGTCTGCAGCAGGTGTGAGCCCAGCTCCCTGATGGCCAGGTCGCGGGGGCCTCTCGGAGGGGGCGCAGCACCCCACGCGTCGCCCAGACCTGGAGAAGGACAATGCCAGAAAAAAAACTTAAATATATTACAGTAAAATGTGTCATACTAAAACGTGTAAAATATATATATTAAAGTAAAACGAGTCTGCACTGTTCCGTGTCAGTCTGCTGTGCTGGTCGGGGTTGTGGGCGTCTGTGTACCGGCCAACGTCGGGTCGGAATCGGATCTAGCTGACTAATTGTACTAAATACTAATCCCTTTCACTGCCTATACTGGGGTACTTCTAGAAAATTTGGTGATGGACTTACAATCTTGTATTTATTTAGATTGGCAGTGACGGTATATTGAAAGCTTTTAAATGTAAATTCAAAGTAAAATCGGGATACAATTTTATATTGTTTCACATTTTCAATAAACTTCGCAACTTGGTGTAAAAAGAAAAATTGCTTAGCAAGAGCAGATCTGTCAGGAAACCTAGATGTTTCTGTATCAGATCTGGGCATGCGGTGGGACAGCTTTCAACATAGTAAAACGTCTCTCTAATCAGCCATTGGCTGGTCCACCATTTCGGTTGAAATAATGAAGGACATTGGTACCAAAAACCAAGCTAGGACATAAAATGCAATATCAACCAGATAAGCATTATCGATAAAATTAAGAAAGGTGTGTTAAGGTGGTTTGGACATGTGAAACGAATGAGCGAGGAAATAAAAACAAATCTACCATCAAATCTAGTCGTCTACCTTAGGGTCGGCCGTGCAGTGCAATGTTGGGCAGTTTGGAGGGTTCCATTCTCCACACATGCGCATACCTACTATTGTCTTCTTCGTTGCCTTCCCCACCTAACGTTATCTTCCATCTCGTATATTTCCCTTATCCTGGTGTTCCTTATTCTACCTCGTATACTCTTGCCATATATGCTCCTTAGAATCTTCATTTCTTACACTTTTAGCGCGTTTTTTGTTACTTGTAATTACAGTATCGAACAGATTAATTGAAACAAAACTTTTATTTCGTATTTTCAACATTATTTAAAAATGTTTTGCAGGTGTTCTTCGTATTATGGACCAGGGCTGCTTCTTTCAGTAACTGAGATGATGAATAGCGAAAAGTATCACCCAATTCTACTGGAAAAGATACTACCAGAGATACAAAAACCAAGGTCAAATGGTAATGGAATATTTCAGCAGGATTTAACCCCCTGCCACAATTTTTTTTTGAATTTATCACACAAAAGCAATGAACTGTGATGGACTGGTCAAGAATTTTGCCAGACATAAACCTTGAAAATCTATCGGCAATCTGTATGAATCGGCTCCGCAAAATTGATTGCACTACGGTGGAAAAGCTCATTTTGTCCATAATGCAAGTATGGTTTCGAGACGAAAAAATGGCGTCCTCGTGCCAAAACCTTATATAATAGATGCTAAGAATAGTAAAATCTTTGATCGAGCCCAAATGAGATCACATTAAATATTAATTTGTGATATAAATAACAAAAAAAAGATTTTACAAAACTATTTACGAAAAATGTACAACAAAAAAGTTTTAATAATTTATATTTGAAGCACTAACTTTGTGATATTCCATTTTATAATTAAAAAGTATCTTTGTTTTAAAATCACTATAAATATTTTATTATAACTTAATTATAATGTCCACCGATTTTGAAGCTAACCGCTTCTTTATTAATGATTACTGATTAAAACTAAAACACTATCTACTTAACAATATTCAAAATATTTTGACGGTTAGGGAAAGAAGCTTGGGTAAATCTCAAGTGGCTTTATTTTTTGTGTTGATTGGCAGTCACAGTCAAAAGGGATCAGGGATGATGAGTGATTGGAAACATATTTAATAACTGACTTTCAGCAAAATCATTTACTTGTGTATTTATAAGTTGTAAATTATTATTAATAGCCTTTTTAATTTCTAATATTTCTAAGTAATCTAATTTAAGTCCGTTGTTGCATGTGTGTGATATATTTAGACTTTTATTTTTATCAAATGAGTGATTATTTTCTATTAAAAAAAATGTTTTGTTTCAATTAATATGTTCGATACTGTATGTACATATTTAACATAATAAATAAATAACTATTGGTGAATCACCGCACATCTGGCCCTGTTATTATTCATTTGATAGGAAGACGATGCGATGTTCTGACACTGTAGATCGAGGCACGCGATACGATATGTAAGAAGGTGTTGTAGACGTTTGAACTTCAATATTATGAGTAGTCTCGTATTACAGAAGATAAACTATTCTGAATGCCTTGGATATCGTTTGTCACATTTGAAATACCATGAATAGTTTGAAAAGAATTTCACAAATGGATGGATTAATAATTATAAAATGGACTTGCCAATTTATTAATATATATATATAAATAAACCTATCAGCGGAAGCTAAATTGGCAGTGCACAACGGAGTCCTGGTTCCAACTCTAATGTATGGAAGTGAAACATGGAGTTGGCAAAAGAAGGATGAAAGTAGACTGAATGCAGTCGAAATGCGATCTCTCAGAAGAATGTGCACACGTGTAACATTCACCAATTCTACCCATTGTCAATAATGGGTAGAATTGGTGAATGTTACACGTGTGTAAAGTGATCACTTAAACACCAGCCTATGACGGCCGTCAGCCCCGTAAATGCCCAGACTTCCATATTCTTCTTCATCTTTGATGTGATGGCAAAAAAGAATGTGTAGATTTATAAACTTAAACATTAAAGTTAGAGAAGCTGTGCTGGAGCAGCTTCTCAAACTTTTTTCCTGGGAACGCCTAGTTAGCTAGTTTTTTACCAATTTAGTCTTGTCCTACAAATCTCACTTACCATCAGGAAAGAGCTGTCGCAGGCGCAGATAGCTGGTTGACAGGCGGATGACGGAGGCCTTGTCGAGCTGAGCCGTGATAGCGGCCGGAAGCGGAAGCAGCCTCCCGAGCTCCAGGAACTCGGCGTTCTCCTTCTCCCTCCTCGAGCGAGCGGCGTTCTTGCTCTTCTCCTTCATGGCGAGCAAGTCTGGAGTGTCGCGTGCTGAGGACAACAGAAAGAAATAATCAATTGATTAACTAATTGATAATTAATAAGAATCTAAAGACAGTCGGCAGAAGAAGGATGAATGAGGAAGGAGTCCTGGCGCCAAACCTCGTGTGAGTCAAGTTGGCAAAAAGAGATTTTTACATATATTTGGGAATTTGACAGAACAGTGATATCAAGTTATACACATATAAGAGGTGAAGAAGAATATGGAAGTCTGAGCATTTACGGGGCTTACGACCGTCATAGGCTGGGTTAAGTGACCACTTTACACACATCGCTCAGTCCTTTCAAGAACGTCATAAATCAAAAATCGAAAATTTTCAGTTGTGCATGTTTTCGGAATGCCCAGAAAATGTACTATATCCCAGCAAAAGAGGCATATTTTTAACTTAATACTAACCCGCTACAGGGCAGAAAGTGTTGTTTTTGCATTTTGAAGGAAAGGTATTGTTTAATTATTTTTTTAAATAAACTATATATTTTTCAAATGAATAAAAAACCTTCAGATTTTACCTTAAAAGATCTGTTGCACAGTAAAAAGTTCAATAAGTGGCTTGGTATTTATTATTAATACATTGTACTATATTTTTAAACATTAAAAACGTTCTCCTGAAAAATCATGTTTTTTTTATTTATGACGTTCTTGAAAGGAGTGGGCGATATATTTGGGAATTTGACAGAACAGTGATATCAAGTTATACACATATAAGAGGTGAAGAAGAATATGGAAGTCTGAGCATTTACGGGGCTTGCGATTTCATAGGCTGGGTTAAGTGACCACTTTACACACATGTAACATTCATCCATTCTCAGGGGTGGGCAGCCAATTTTTTTTAGCAAGGGGCTCGCGGTCCGAGGGGAGAAGGGAGGCGTATCATTTGTTTTAACTATCCAAAAAACGTAATAATTATTTTAGACAAAAACAGATAGGTCTTTTTCTAATAAATATAGAAATTTCACAAGGCAGCAAAGTTTTGTATTTTATAATACATTTAAACCAACCACTGAAATTCATTCATGTACTGATTTAATTAGAAAATATTGATTTATCCTAATTTAACAAGGGGCTCGCGGGCCCTAGTCTAAATTAACTAGGGACTCGCGCGAGCCCCTCCGAGCCCCCTGCAGCCCACCGCTGACCATTCTACCCAAGATTGACAACCACACTTCTCAAATTCTTCGAACTTCTATATACACTCATCAACTTTGAAATCAACTAGATATATTGATTAAACTCGATACACAGTTCTTGAACTCGATAGACTTCACGAGAGACATCTATGGTGGGATGCCGCAAGCTTTTTATTAAGCAGAAACCCTTCTATTTGTATTTTTGTGATTTTTCGCTATAATATTTACTCAATTTAGTAGACAGAATGCAGTCGAAATGCGATCTCTCAGAAGAATGTGCGATAAAACGATGTATGATACATGTGCGAATAGTGAAATAAGGAAGGAATGCAAAGCTGAGATAAGCATTATCGATAAAATGAAGAAAGGTGTGTTGAGATGGTTTGGACATGTAGAACGAATGAGCGAGGAAAGAACGGTAAAACAAATTTATGAGGCGAATGTTATTGGGAAAAGAAGCAGAGGAAGACCGAGAAAAACATGGCACGATCAGGTATGCCAAATACTTGAAAGTGGTCAGGTTAGGGTCGTTACCATCGGCGGGTATGTATGAGGAGATACATGAACGTGGAAGAGGCGAAGAATGTTTGCAAGGACAGAGTGGTGTGGCGCTCTATTCTCTCTGCCTACCTCTGCGGGGAAGAGGCGTGATGGTTAGTTAGTTAGTTATATTTATTCAATATTATCCTGGCTGGTACCTGAAGCGGAGGGCTGATAACCTTTCCTTCATGTGTTAACGATCAAGATGACTCTCTTCCGTGTCTTATTCCTCATTACTGAGGGCTGTGACCAAGATAACACTGCGTTTATATGATGCAGTGTCCTGTGCACCATCGGGTGCGGATAATTGAAGATGAAAAATTACCATTTTATAACTGGGCCATGGACAATAGCCAAGAAATTTGGTCCAGCAGCTCAGGGATGAAACACACAAAGGAACTGATCACAGGGTACTCGCGGAAATTCACCACGGAAGCTCTAAAGCTTAGCAAAAAACAAATAAGGATCCTAACCAGGACCTTGATAGGACACTGCAGACTGAGGAAACACATGTCGAAAATTGGACTACAGGACTCCTCAGTATGCAGATTTGTATGGAGGATAACGAAACACCAATCCACATTCTCTATAACCGAAGTCACACCCTTGGAGGTCCACTACTGGACTCCGAGAAGGTGAAGCTCCTACCACCAAGGCAGGTCATGAGCTACATGACTCACGTAGATCTTGAGAGTGAGCTGTGATACAGAGGGAGGTCACTATATACCTAATATGGTCGCAGTGACATAAGGGATGCAAGATCCCGTGACATCACAAAAAAAATCATAACTGTTGACGATCGATGCATTTTTCATTCAATATTGCTACAATGCAGTCCTGTTTTGTCGCCCTAATGGGTGTGGCCTAGCAAATGATGCGGAGTCGGCAGGTAGGAACCAAAGTGGGCACATAAAGCGTAACGTCTGTCGGATGGGTAGGTACTTATCTGGTACTAGTGCAGGGGTAGCGAACCTTTTTGAGCCTGAGTACCTTTTTTTCTCAATAAAATAATATCTCGCGTGCCACATGCCATGAAAATAAACATTCATTAAATGTTTGCGTACCTTCAGATTTTTAATATAAACAAAGCATTAATACATCGAAGAAAATAATTGACTAACTAACTATCACGCCGCGGCATTTCCCCGTAGGGGTAGGCAGAGAGAATTGAACGCCACACCACTCTGTATTTGCAAACATTCTTCACCTCTTCCACGATCATGCATCTTCTCATACATACCCGCCAATTATTTCAACTACTAACCTAACCGCTTTCTAGTATTTGGCATTAAAAATAATTAAATATCAAAATCAACATAAAAAAATAAAAAAGTACCTACTCATTAATGGCAAAATATAAGAAATAAATAAAAAAATGTAGAACCCTTAAAACTTCATTATCATTGCGATTTTTGTTATTGGATGCTAGATGTCATTTTTTTATATCGGGTTCATAGCTGGTAACTTTTTATAGAATACAAGCAGTAATGCTTTCGTCTGTAAGTATAAAACTTTTATAATTTTTTTTGTAAAATCACTTTTTCTTCATTTCGTTTTTTTTTTTTAAATTACCTATCGTCCAAGTGACTCTGAAATCTAGCTACGGCTTATGCAACACCGCTTATCATGACCCTACTATGGCTTCAACTTTTTATGTTATATAGCTTACGCCTACTCGTGATTGGATTTACTCTTTATGTTTAAAGTTACTGTAATTTAATGTAGGTAATTCATGAGTGAAAATTCTAGGCAAAAACACTCGCTATCTCGCTAGAGGCATGAGGTTATACGTTTCGTTGATTCTAAGCTAGCAGTGAAGTTACTTAGGTGTATGATTTTAGTTCTGTGATTTTACTTAGGATGTGAGTTTACTTATGTACTGATCATGCCAAAAATTGTATATTTTTTATAACAATTTGTTTATTAAAATTGCAGGCATAAATGTATTCGAGAAGAACAAAGAGACGCCGTTCATTAAATTTTAAATATTGTCCCCACTTCATGCAACTCTTTTAAAAATGTATATAAGGGGTGGAGGACCAATATTTTTGTGCTCAAATAACATTACTATTCAAACGTGTATACGTCTTTTTCTAGCCCTAATAATTGTTATAATTTTCGATATATTGGTGTCGCTTTGTTCTTTTCACTTTGTAATTTTTATAAATAAATAATTGACTATCATTTGCGCGTTTCCATCTTCCTCATCACAAGTGTTCCAGTACCGTTAGCAGTAACATGAACTATGTATATATTTCTAGGTATATGATCTATCATTTCACATGCCACCTATGGCACGCGTGCCATAGGTTCGCCATCGCTGTACTAGTGGGTACCTACCTACGCGACGTGGAGGGGAAGCGGCGCTGAATAATTCATGCCGAAATGTACTTGGCGGGAAAGTACCTACTTGTCACTTTCTGCGGACACAAAATGGCGGACGCTCTCGCGTTCGCCCGTTTGTCTGATTGGGGCAATTTGGGAAAAGCTCTGCGCTAAATGGGGGCGCCGCGTCGCGCTTTATACATTTTCCGAACGCTCTCGGCCATAAGTTGAAACGACAAAGCTACAAAATACATGTCGTTTAAGATAAATCTTGAATTGATTCGACAATTTTACGACAAATTTACTTAAGGCCGAGAATTCGTTGAATCGTAACTTAATTTTCTTTAAACCGAGGTAACATACTTATACTTAAAAACTCTATATTTTTTTGTCACTTATACTTATAACAACTCTTTTTTATTTTTGTAACTTTTACTTATTACAACTCTATATATTTTTTACTAATAACAACGCTATATTTTTTGTAACTTATACTTATAAAAACTCTTTATTTTTTGTAGCTTATACTTTATATTTATGTAACTTATACATTTAACAACTCTTTTTATTTTTGTAACTTATACTTATTACGACTCTATATTTTTTTTACTAATAACAACGCTATATTTTTTGTAACTTATACTTATAAAAACTCTTTATTTTTTGTAGCTTATACTTTATATTTATGTAACTTATACATTTAACAACTCTTTTTATTTTTGTAACCTATACTTATTACGACTCTATATTTTTTTTACTAATAACAACGCTATATTTTTTGTAACTTATACTTATAAAAACACTTTATTTTTTTGTGGCTTATACTTTATATTTCTGTAATAACTCTTTATATTTTTGTAACTTATACTCATAACAACTCGATATATTTTGTAACTATCCTTATAATAACTCCATATTTTTTTGTAACTTATACTCATAAAAATTCTATGTTTTTTGGTAACCATACTTATAATAATTCCATATTTTTTGTAACTTATACTTATAACAACTCAATATTTTTTGTAAGTTGAATTTTTACTTGTAAATCCCTCTAGGCATTTGTGTGAATAAATAAATAAATAAAAACATTTGACGTAATCGAATTTATGCTTAAAACATCATTTTTGTACTGAAAAAATAGTTTTTTTCGAAAATATATGGTTTCGAAAATAAAAACAGTTATTGAAAAGTATGGAATTAAAAAAATACAAATATATGTTCTCAATACATGTTCTAAAAAAACGAACCCGGGACCTCAATAACGGTAGCCGAGGGTGCTGACCATTACACTACGGAGGTGGACAAATTACATTAAGTATTACTAGCATTAAAACCCATTAAATATCCACTAAATGATAAAAACAGTAAGAGGCAAGTCAAGGATGTCATTATAATCTTATCCACTGGTTTTATATCGGGGACAGTGTCTATCCTGCTGTGACCTTAATGGTTAAACTACGTGGACAAATATTCAATAAATATTTGAGTGACAAAAATACGGAAGTCGGAATAATCGGCGGATACATATGTATCGTAGTCGTACAAGAGAAAGCGACCAACTAACAAAACGTAAAATGTTCAGGAGGGACATTTAAGTCACTTTTGCTTGGCAAGAAAATAAACATCAATGCAGTTGGTCATTTTTAGCAAGTCAATATATTATACTACCAAGTTTAAAATCCTTTGGGATTTTTTCAGGGCAATTCTAAGCTAGTAAGATATCAAATAGTCAATGATCACGTCTTTGTGAAAAAATGTACTTCACTTACTCCTGTATGACTACGATATATACGAGTATATAAGTAAGTATATGAGATGTGCAAGGGGAGGAGATATAGTGGTATTGCGTTCTATCGTTCTATACCCTCTGCCTACCTCTGCGGGGAAGCAGTGCGACGATTAATTAACATTTTATAAAATGTACATACTTTAAAGAACCTAAGAGGTTTGTACACATCACCTCATTAAAAAAAAATAGAATCTCTAATTACGTTTTTATTAATGATTTATATATTTAAATTTATATATTTTCGTCCGCCTCCGTAGTGTAATGGTCAGCACGCTCGGCTACCGTTCTGGAGGTCCCGGGTTCGATTCCCAGGGGGGGTCAAATAAATATAAGTGATTTTTTCACTGTAATATTTATTCAATCTTACCCTGGACTGGTACCTGAAGCGGAGGGCTGATCACCTTTCCTTCATGTGTAAACGATCAAGATAACACTGCGTTTATATGAAGCAGTGCCCTATGCACCATTGGGGTGCGGATAAGGGTTTTATTATTATTATATTTAAAAAAAATACATACCAAAGACGCTTCGCGGGTTCTCTCTATTTAACAACCTCATAAATATTTTATAAAATAATATATTACACTAAAATTGAATAAATTAAATAATGTAAACAACTTTTTAATAAATTGCACAATTAAAAATCAGTTTTTTTTACAACTCGCCCCGTTTCCCAATGTCCCACGGTTCACGACACGCAACGCACAGCCATAAACGCACATTTAAAAAAAGAATATTGATATATCGACCACGGAACTGTATCGACTACGAATTCGTGCGCGCGAATCGGCGGGAAGGTTATGCTGACGGCCCAACCTTATCCTGCCAACTGACAGATGACTGTGTTGCAAGTGCGAGATGGTGTAGCTACTTATTGCTATTGTACAAAGGTGTGGGTAGGTACCCACGGACGTTTATTGTTTTATTGCACCGGTGCATGATTCTCTCCCAAAGTCCCAGGGATGATATTAGAGCCCATTCGGGGATCCAAAAGAAATGATTTGAAAAAATACTTCATGGATATATATATATATATATATATATATATATATATATATATATATATATATATATATATATATATATATATATATATATATATATATTTATATATATATATATATATTTATATATATATATATATATATATATATATATATATATATATATATATATATATATATATATATATATATATATATATATATATATATATATATATATATATATATATATATATATATATATATATATATATATATATATATATATATATATATATATATATAATATGTAGTGTTTAGTCATATTTTCTTATTTTGTTTTTACCATGTATTTTTTTATATTTTCTCATTTGTTATATAAAAAAAACCAACTAACCATCACGCCGCTTTCCCGCCACTTTCTAGAACGCCACAACACTCTGTCCTTGCAAACATTCTTCGCCTCTTCCACGTTAACGCATCTCCTCATACATACCCGCCAATAGTTTCGACTCCTAACCTGACCACTTTCAAGTGTTTGGCAAACTTGATCGTGCCAAGTTTTTCTCGGTCTTCCTCGGCTCCTTTTACCAATTACATTCGCCTCATAAATTTGTTTTACCGTTCTTTCCTCACTCATTCGTTCTACATGTCCAAACCATATCAACACACTTTTCTTAATTCTATCATTTGTTATTTTTTCTCATTTGTTTATTTTAAATATGCTTCTTACCTTATGTTTTTCTCATTTATTTCTTTTAAATATGCTTCTTATGCCTATTTATTATACCTGTTTATTGTTTTTATATTTTGCCATGTATAAGTTTTGGTTATTTAAAAAACAACTTTTTTGTAACTTTATTATTTGTTTTCCAGTCTTGTTAACCTTAATTTCATGGTTTTTTATGAAATATTAGAGTGAAAAAACACTTAATTTTATATACATAATACATATATCGCTCACTCCTTTCAAGAACGTCATAAATCAAAATTTGTCAATTTTCAGTTGTGCATGTTTTTGGAATGCCCAGAAAATATACTTTATCCCAGAAAAAGTGGCATATTTTTAACTTAATATTTACCCGCTATAGGGCAGTAAATAATGTTTTTGCATTTTGAAGAAAAGGTATTGTTTAATAATTTTTTTTAAATATATTGAATATTTTTCAAATGGAGAAAAAACCTTCATGTTTTACCTAAAAACATGTGGTGCACAATAAAAACTTCTATAAGTGGCTTGATATTTAATTTTAATACATTGTGTTATATTTTTAAACATTAAAAACATTCTCCTGAAAAATCAAGTTTTTTGATTTATGACGTTCTTGAAAGGAGTGAGCGATATGTAAGATGGCATTTAAGTCCTTATTATTATTGTATTGTCCGCCTCCGTGGTCAGCATGCTCGGTTACCGCTCTGGAGGTCCCGGGTTCGATTCCCAAATAAATATTAGTGCTTTTTTTACTGTAATATTTATTCAATTTTACCCTGGACTGGTGCCTGAAGCGGAGGGCTGATTACCTTTCCTTCGTGTGTTAACGATCAAGATAACACTGTGTTTATATAATGCGGTGCCCTATGCACCATTTGGGTGCGGATAAGGATTTGAATTTATGTTTGTAATATGTTTTAATAAATTAATAAATTTCCAAATAAAATCAAATAAAATATATCGAACCTATGGCGGAAGCTTTCCATGGTGTATGATGTAATAGCTAGCTATGGTTGTTTATGATAGGTCTAGGTGTCGTTTTGTATTATACAACCCACCATAAGACTGGCACATAGGTATCACCATAAGTGGTAACACGGCGAAGCGTGCTTTGGAAGTAACACAGAAGATTAACAAGCTATCGAAGTTCGGTAGACACTCCCAGTCAGGGGCAGGGGTGTGAAACCGTAGATTTTAGTAAAGTATTCCGTTTTCCATCCTTCTGCACTACAAGGAATTTTAATGTCCGGCAGTCCGGTTAGCACGATAAAACGGATGATTGGCTTGGATTGGCTTGTGCTTTGACCGTCTTTCTTCGGATCAGTGCGCTCGTTCGGTGCGTGATCACGGTGCGCGTAATTTCGATCACGCTAAACTGTCGTAGTCGCTTTTATTTAAAAAAAAAACAGACTACCGGACGGTAATAATCCGTATAGTGCACAAGCGCTCCAAGGGTCACAATACTCAGTTATGAGGAATAAGACGGAGAAGAAGGAGAAGATCCGATATGTGTCTTTTATTAAAAATAATATTTATCAATTGCCTGAGAAAAATCTCCTTGCCTTTTTATGTACAAGGATTTATTACATATTCAATTTACATATCGTAAAAAAGATTGCGGTTGTTTATTTTCTTCTTCTTCTTCATACCCCTAATCACACCCGATGGTGCGTAGGGCACTGTATCGTGTAAACGCAATTTAATTTTTATCGTTAACACGCGAATTAAAGGTGTTCAGCCCACCGCTTCAGGCACCAGTCCAGGGTAATATTGAATGAATATTAGAGTGAGAAAATAACTTATATTTAACTGTTCCCCCTGTGGAATTTAACCCGGGACCTCATAAATATTAAAGTGAAACAATTACTTTATTAGACCCCCCGGGGACCGACCCGGGATTTCTAGTTTGGTAGCCGAGCGTGCTAACTATAACATTATAGAGGCAGACAATGTGAATAGTAAATAATAACTTCATGAGGTTGAACCCTAAAAACAGTACAATAAATACAACCGATTCCATATCTAGTATCAATCAAGATTTGTCGCATAGTTCATTTATTAGTTCATTTGTCTTATTCGTCTTGTCATATTTTCTAAGTAAAAAATAAAAAGGCACCAGATATAACGGAGTCTTATTTAAAAAATACTGTTAAAACTTAATTAGGTGTGTGAATTTTAAAAACGTATTGATATTACCACAAAGCAGTATGGCCAACGGTTGACCATCCGCTTCAGCTAATATACGCGGAGAACAAATAGAAAAATCGTCCCGAGTTTTTCTTCCAGACACGTAGACACCTCTTTAGAATTTACAAATATTCGGGGGTTACTTTAGGGGCACATATTTTCACGTACAAGAGCTGTAAAACTACCCCACCTGACGCTGCAAGACGTGCCCCTTTCTATGGACGAATACAATAATCAAAACACAGGAATTAATACTATTTGTTGTCTTTTCGTTTTTAAAGAATCTTTGTTTATTTGTTTAGAAATATCTCTGTATTGTAAAATAATATTTACCTAGATTTAGAATTAGAGAACATCGTCGTGGACTAACAAGTAATTATTTTTCGGAATTTGCAAATCATATCATGGAAACTAACCACTCATTTGACTGTCATACACTTAAATTATTACACTCTGTTACAAATAAAGGTCAAGTCATGAATAATTTAGAAAATTTAGAAATACATAAAAATTTAAATTCAGATAAAACAATAATTAATAATATACTGTTTCAAAATACGTCACCATTATTATCAATGTTTCCTTTTACAAAAAATGTTGTTCCTTAACCCCCCTACCTATATTTATTAACCTATATATACACCTATGTAAATATATTTTTATTCGTTAGTTTTAATTTGTACCAGAAGATGAAAACAATTGTCGTTTTCGAAACTAGTCGTAAATAAAAATAAAACTCGATAAAGTGGATTATTCAAGTGTTTAATTTTAATAAAATAATATTTACCTATCTGCCTGTAAGTCGATACAAGTAAATCATTTATTGTAACTGCAGACAGTTGGTAGAATTCCATTCTGAATTGTTGGGTAATATATCCAAAATTAAACACGGTTAATGGATAGAATTCTACTTTTATTTACATATATATGACAATATGTGACGCGTTTCGTCTTATTGAGACATTATGTTTTTGAAAATGTCTTAATAAGACGAAACGCGTCACATATTATCATTTACACATATCGCTCACTCCTTTCAACAACGTCAAATATCAGAAAACTTGATTTTTCAGGAGAATGTTTTTAAAGTTTAAGAATACAATAAAATGTATTAAAAATAAATATCAAGCCACTTATTGAACTTTTTACTGTGCAACAGATCTTTTTAGGTGAAACCTGAAGGTTTTTTCTCCATTTGAAAAATATTAAGTAAGTATATTTAAAAAATGTGTCCGCCTCCATGATGTTATGGTCAGCGTGTTTAGCTACCGTGCTGGAGGCCCCAGGTTCGATTCCCAGGGGGGGAGGTGAAAATAAATATTAGTCATTTAACACTGTAATATTGATTTAATATTACCCTGGACTGGTTCCTGAAGCGCAAGAGTGATCACCTTGCCTTCATGTAAGTAATGATAAAGATAACACTGCGTCAATTTGATGCAGTGCCCTATGCACCATTAGGTGCGGATAAGGGTTAAAAATAAAATAAACATTAAAAAAAAAACCTTTTCATTAAAATGCAAAAATAATACTTTCTGCCCTGTAGCGGGTAAATATTACGTTACAAATATGCCACTTTTACTGGGATATTGTACATTTTCTGGGCATTTCGAAAACATGCACAACTGAAAATTGACGATTTTTGATATATGACGTTGTTGAAAGGAGTGAGCGATATGTACACAAATAAAAATAGAATTGTATCCAATAACCGTGTTTAATTTTGGATATATTACCGAACAATGCAAGTAACTCACTTGAAAATTAATAGATCATCTTTTTCAAAGCCTTATTAGGGCCCAGTGGTGCAAGGGGCACTGCAAAGGATAGATGATGGTTGTTTTAGTTTGATCGCTTGTTGCATAAAAGCAAGGTGATCAATTCTTCGCTTCAAGCACCATGACAGGTGATCAGTTGATCGAATTTTGTACATCAGGCGCGTAACGTATTAGAGATGTTGTTATCTTGATCGTTACTTACTTGAAGGCAAGGTGATCACACCTCCGCTTCAGGCACCAGTCCAAGGTAATAATAAATACATATTAGAGTGTAAAATCATATTTGTTTTAAATCCATCATCCCTGGGAATCAAAACGGCCCTCCAGCGCGGTAGCTAAACACGCTTACCATTACACCACGTAGGTAGACAAAAAAAAATAATATATATATATATATATATATATATATATATATATATATATATATATATATATATATATATATATATATATATATATTTATTTATATACATATATATATATGTATATATATTTATATATATATATATATATATATATATATATATATATATATATATATATATATCATGGCAAGAGTTACACGTGTGTATAAAGTAATCACTCAAACCACGCTTTCTAAATCCCCCTATTCTTCACATAAATACACTTCCATATTCTTCTTCATCTTTGTTGAGATGTCAAAACGAAACTCTAACATACATTTAGTATTACCCTGGACCGGTACCTGAAGCGCAGTACTTATCACCTTACCTACATATAACCAACGCTCAACCTAACTTTGCACCATTTGACGCAGTTCTCTATGAACCATTTGGTGCGGAAAATAATCATTTTTAGCGCGATTAGAATGATGGTATTACAAAATATTGACAGGATTTTCTAACGTATACGGTAAATTATTACTGCATATGTTTAAAATGTCACTTAGAATTGTATCGCTACATAAGGACCATAGTCCATTTGATCTTCACATTCGTTTGAAAATGCCATAACTAGGCCAAAAAAATTGTCACAATATTAATTTTGTATGTGTTTTTGTTAATAAAATACAACTTAGTAGACTCAAAAAATCTGTGTTTGATTTAAAATTAATACATAAAGTACTACTTTCATCCTTCTTTTGCCAACTCCATGTTGACGAAAGTAGACTGAATGCAGTCGAAATGCGATCTCTTGTGCGACAAAACGATGTATGATAGATGTTCGAATAGTGAAATAAGGACGGAATGCAAAGCTGAGATAAGCATTATCGATAAAATTAAGAAAGGTGTGCTGAGATGGTTTGGACATGTAGAACGAATGAGTGAGGAAAGAACGGTAAAACAAATTTACGAGGCGAATGTATTTGGGAAAAGAAGCAGAGGAAGACCGAGAAAAACATAGCACGATCAGGTATGCCAAATACTTGAAAGTGGTCAGGTTAGGGATCGCAATAATCGGTGGGTATGTATGAGGAGATGCATGAACGTGGAAGAGGCGAAGAATGTTTGCAAGGACAAAGTGGTGTGGCGCTCTATTCTCTCTGCCTACCCCTGCGAGGAAGCGGCGTGATGGTTAGTTAGTTAGTTAGTTAGTTACATAAAGTACTTATACGGTAACACTCAATCGGCCTTGCGTGCGGTATTGTTTATTTAAATAAAATATTAAGGATATTAGGGAAACGGCTTATGAAGGAAGACGCCGTAAGCCCAGTTAATCCTTGAAACGGATATTCACATCAATACGACATTATTGGCTGGAAGACGATAGTTAACAGTTAGTACGAGGGGAACCCCACTCGCAGCTTTACCCATATAGGTAATCCAAAACATATGGGTGCTAGAACGGACCTGAGAAATACGACCAGATCGCTAAGTGTGGAGGTCCTCACCAAAACGTTACATTTCCATTATAACTGAAGAAGAACACGGAAGTCTGGGCATTTACGGGGCTGACGACTGTCATAGGCTAGTTTAAGTCGTCACTTTACACACGTGTAACGTTCACCATTATTGCCAGTATTTGTATACATTTACGTATTAAAATCACAATTTATACATATTTCGATATTTTTTTTGCAGACTCACCAAGCCACCTTGTGTGTCTTGTCGGTGGAGTTCTTTTTTAGTATATTTTTATTGTTTTTAACGATTTAACCTAATATACACACAAAAAAGAGAAAAAAGTTAAGAATATTAACATTTTACAATTATCATAAAATTAACTCTTGATCATTTACCCATTCCTTTATTTTGCCTTTGTTTCATATTTTTTTTGACCTCTTACATCCGTCGGCAACAAATTAAAAATGTTCGGAACGATATATTTATTCCCCATATTTATTGTTTAATTCTTAAGTTTTTTTCATATTATTTTTTGACATCTCATCAAAGATGAAGAAGAATATGGAAGTCTGGGCATTTACGGGGCTGACGACTGTCATAGGCTAGTTTAAGTCATCACTTTACAACACACGTGTAACGTTCACCAATTCTACCCATTACTGGCAACCACACTACTCGAATTTCGAAACGTTGATCTTGAATCAATAGAACTTCACTGGTGTGATGAAAAGAAGCTTTTTTATTGAACAGAAACTCTTTACTTAGTATGTGAGATCCGAATCCTGGATTATAATCACACACATGAGAAACGCCTTATAATTTGACCAGTTCATTTATTTACTACTACATTTTGAGTGTGTCCAAATACTTGTTCACAAAATCTGGATTATCTCCATTTATAGGAGTTATTTTCATATTATTTTTTTGACATCTCATCAAAGATGAAGAAGAGCATTGTTAGAAGTTACTTTAATTTCATGTAATTCATTAGTGAAAATTCTAGGCAAAAACACTCGCTATCTCGCTAGAGGCATGAGGTTATACGTTTCATTGATTCTAAGACACATCAAAAAGATGAAAAAGAGCTTTGTTCTTCTTCATCTTTGATGGGATGCCAAAAAATGATATGAAAATAACTCCTATAATCGGAGATAATTCAGATTTTGTGTACAAGTATTCGGACACACTCAAAATGTTGTAAAGAAATATCAATCGATTGGCAGAAGCCAACTGAGTTTTCGTTGTAGATTAACGCTAATTCAGGTAAATATTACATGTAATAAAATACAAGATTTTCTAGGAATTACAGAGCTTAGCTGTAAAACGGGCGTGAGAAATGCAAGACGGAGTGTTCCCAACCAGATTACGCAGGTTTTGGGTCTGGGTTTGTCCGACTTTTCTCTCTTTTGGACAAAATAAGGAGAACGTCTCAAAACTAGAGTCAGTCAGTAATGTGCAGAACTGTTCCCACAGTTATTTTGAATTTTCTCGGCCTTAAATTTTATGAAACTGCTAACCTAAAATCTGGCGGTTTCAAAAGTCTGCGTAATCGGAGGGTATGTATGTCTAGATGTATGGATGTGAAGGAGGCGAGGAGTGTATGTCAGGACAGAAGAGTGTGGCATTCCATCCTCTCTGCCTACCCCTGCGGGGAAACGGCGTGATGGTAGTAGTAGTAGTAATATATATATATATATATATATATATATATATATATATATATATATATATATATATATATATATATATATATATATATATATATATATATATGTATATATATATATATATATATATCGTATGTATATATATATATATATATATATATATATATATATATATATATATATATATATATATATATATATATATATATATATATTTTCGTTCGCCTCCGTAGTGTAATGGTCAGCATTCTCGCCTACCGTTCTGGAGGTCCCGGGTTCGATTCCCTGGGGGGTTTAATAAATATAAGTGATTTTTTCACTCTAATATTTATTCAATATTACACTGGACTGGTACCCGAAGTGGAGGGCTGATCACCTTTCCTTCATGTGTAGTCGATCGAGATAACACTGCGTTTATATGAAGCAGTGCCCTATGAACCATTGGGGTGCGGTAAGGGATTTATTATTATTATATAAATATATATATATATATATATATATATATATATATATATATATATATATATATATATATATATATTATATATATATATATATATATATATATATATATATATATATATATATATATATATATATATATATATATATATATATATATTTACATTTCCTTACAGTAAACAAAACATTTATTTTTAAATTCTTTCAGACTCTTCAGTCTTCATACATTCATTTTTAACCCTTATACATTAAAAAAATTAGCGTCTCTGTTTTTTTTTACAATAGCAGTGTTTTTGTTTCCTTATTTCTAGTAATATGTTCATTACAATTTTTATTTAAAACTATTTTATCCTTAAAATATTTTGGTAATTTATCGTTAAAAAAATTGTGTATAGATAAAGATCAGCATATTAAATTTTAGTCTCTATTTTATAGATAACCAGTTTAGTTCTTCTCTCATTTTTTCATTCAAACTGCATTCAGTCTACTTTCTTCCTTATTTTCTTCCATGCTTCACATCCATTCGTTAGTACTCCGTTGTGTACTGCCAGTTTAGCTTCCGCTGTTAGATTTTCATTTGCTACACCTGATTTTTAGTGCACCATTTACTATGTTCCCAGCATTCACGATACAAGAGAAGTTTAACAGTAAATATGACATTAATAATACATACTTAGTTTACCTATGCCCTGATTTGTTATAGTTAGTTTACGTCAACAATGCGACATTTTAAAGGAGTCGAAGTAGTACTACCAGAATTTCACTGTTCACTGCCAGAAGGTATAATATATACATGTAAAAAAACTAACTACTAACTAACCATCACGACGCTTCCCCGCAGGGGTAGGCAGAGAGAATCGAACGCGACACTATTCCGTATTTACAATCATTCTTCGCCTCTTCTACATTCATGCATCTCATACATACCCGACGATTATTGCGACTCCTGACCCGGCCGCTTTCAAGTATTTGACATACCTGATTGCGCCAAGTTTTCCTCGGTCTTCCTCTGCTTCTTTTTCCAACTACATTCGCCTCATAAATTTGTTTAACCGTATATATATATATATATATATATACATATATATATATATATACATATATATATATATATATATATATATATATATATATATATATATATATATATATATATATATATATATATATATATATATATATATATATATATATATATATATATATATATATATATATATATATATGAATATATATATTTGTATATAAAGGGTCCGCCAAATAACTTTTTTTTTTTGAAAATGCTATAAAAAAAAAACTAACTAGCTTCGGCTGTGTGGCACGTAGCGCCGTCCTGTTGAAACCAAATGTTGCCAATATCCTCCTCTTCAATTTTTGTGAACAAAAATCCGTTCAACATGGCCCGATAACGATCGCCATTGACTGTAACGGCCACTCCTTGCCCATTTTCAAAGAAAAATGGCCCAATTATGCCTCTGGACCAAAATCCGCACCAAACAGTGACTCGTTTTGGGTGTACCGGCTTTTCAATGTATGCGTGCGGGTTTTCTGTGCCCCAAATACGACAATTTTGCTTGTTTACATACCCGCCAAGATCAAAATGAGCTTCATCCGAAAAGATGATTTTTTTGGCAAAATCGGCATCTTCTGTAAGTCGATCGCAGGCCCACTCAGCGAAGCGAAAACGCATTGGATGGTCAGTTGGCTTCAACTCCTGAACCAATTGGACTTTGTATGGCGTCATACCAAGGTCTTTATGCAAAATTCGTCTCAATGATGTCTCCGAAATGTTCAATTGTTGAGAACGACGGTGAATTGATGTTGATGGCGCTTCACGCACACTTTCTGCCACAACATCGATATTCTCGGGTGTACGCACTGTTTTTGGCTTTTCACGCTTTGGTTTATCGATGAGGATGCCAGTTTCTTTCACTTTTTTCACAAGATAACGAACATACGGAGCTGACGGTGCTTCTCTTCTTCCAAAAACCGTACGCAATTTTCGCACACATTCTGCAACATTACCATGATTTTCAAAGTAATGTCGCAATATTTTCCAGCGTTGTTCAAGCGTATACACAACCATATTCGCTCAGCGGAAGGATAAAACTAATTATCTGTCAAATCAGACATGAGCTAAGTGTTACCATTCACGAAATAAGCACTAGTTGAAAAAAAAAACTTTAGATGGCGGACCCTATATATATATATATATATATATATATATATATATATATATATATATATATATATATATATATATATATATATATAATATATATATATATATATATATATATATATATATATATATATATAATATGTATATATATATATAAATAAATATATATATATTTATATATATATATATATATATATATATATATATATATATATATATATATATATATATATATATATACACACACAAATATATCTTCTTCCAACCCTTCGCCGCACCCAATGGTGCATAGGGCACTGTATCGTTTTGATTAAGTGTTCTAGATCTTAAGCACATGAAGGAAAGGTGATCAGCCCTCCGCTTCTGGTACCAGTCCAGGGTAATATTGAATAAATATTAGAATGAAAAAGTCACCCATATTTATTTCGAAATAATTATTCGGGAAATCGAACCCGAGTTTAATGTAAGTCTTCATGTAAGTAACAATAAAGATAACACTGCGTCAATTGTGTTGGGTTGTGGTCCCGTGATTAGTGTCGCAGACTCTTGAGTCAGAGTTTCTCGGTTCGAACCCACTCCACCACAATTTGATACCTATTTCCAATAATGAGCCGCTCAGGCTCACAGAAATAGTATGAAATAGAAGTATTTTTGTAAATGATAAAATCACAAATACTTCTCTTTAATATGTAAAAATACGATATAGTGCCTTATGCATCATTGGGTGCGAATAATAAGGGTTAGAAGACTTTTACTTTACTTTGATTTAATTTACTTTGAAAAAAAAATGTAAAACGAACTCTATTTCACAAGTATCTATTTGAAATGTTTTGTTTATTTACCAAATATTATGTATTATTTAAATATGTATTTTGTAAAAAAAAAATCAATAAAAAAAGACTGCAAGTTTAGCTTTCGCTGATAGATTTGTGAATGTACGCCAGATATAGCTACCATTTTTGTGAGGATTCCATCTCCAGTACGGGTGGTATAAAACTCTGTTAGTCTTCCTTAATCCGGGCAAAATTTTATGTCATTTTAATCCTACAATCCTCCCTACACGGGTTCGGAAACGCGGGAGCCATTTGTCTTATGCGAACAAGATGTCACGATGCTTTGGGTGGGTGAAGGATGTCGCACGTCACGACCCTTGAACCTCATAAAAAATGTCATAAAAAATGGAAGAAATGTAAAATATAACTAACTAACCATCACAGCGCTTCCGCAGGGGTAGACAGAGAATATAACGCCACACAACTCTGTGTTTGCGAATATTCTTCGCCCCTTTCACATTCGTTTATCTCTTCACATATGCCCGCCGATTATTGCGACTCGATTAGATATATTGTCATCATGTCAAGTACCTACTACATTTTTTAAAATTTTGTATTATTTTCGGCTTCAAATTACTTTACTTTTTAGTAAAATTTAATAAAAATATATTACATTTATATTTATTTAATATTACCCTGGACTGGTTCCTGAAGCGCAAGAGTGATCACCTTGCCCTTCATGTAAGTAATGATCAAGATAACACTGCGTCAATTTGATGCAGTGCCCTATGCACCATTGGGTGCAGATAAGGGTTATAATAAAAAATATAAAAAAATCAAACTTGTTTTTGGCTTTGAATTACTTTACTTTTTAGTAATGTTTATTGAAAATAATTTTTGGATTTAAATTATGTGTTACTTGTACAATTTTTTTAGTTATGTTCATTACGTTTTTAATGTCGGGTTGTGGTCCCGTGGTTAGTGTCGCGGACTCTTATGTCAGAGTTTCTCGGTTCGAACCCACAGGCTCATAGAGATAGTGTGAAATTGAAATATTTGTGTAAATAATAAAAACACAAATATTTCTCTTTTGAAAAAAAAATTAAATAAATTTAAACATGTAATGTTTATTTAAAATTAAACTTTTATCTGCTTTAAAGTATTATGTTTTATAGTCATGTTTATGTTAAATTTAAACTTATTTTTTCATTTTTTATTATTTCTTTCTTAAGTTAGCTTTTATTACAACTAATATAAACTCTTATTTACACTTAATTTACATCATCTATATATATATATATATATATATATATACACATCTCCTTACAGTAAACAAAACATTTATTATTAAATTCTTTCAGACTCTTTTCATACTTCATACATTCAGGCATCTCATCATACATCTTCAAACTCTTATATTAAACATATTCGCAACTCGGTTTTATTCAACAATGGCAGTCTTATTTTATCCTTATTTCTACCGCCTTATTTCTTATTTTTTGGTATAAATTACATTTTTTTAGACATATTTATTCAAAATTTAAAAAGAATAGGCGTTAAATTACTATGCTTTTTAGTGATAATTTTCTTCCAATATTTAAACTCAGTCTGGTTATTAAATTATTACTTTTTTAGTAAAGTTTTTTTAATTAAAACTCGTCCTAAGATTTAAATTAAATTAAATTAAATCATTGTATGACAGAATTAAAAACGACGATATAAGAAAGGAATGTAAGGCTGAACGAGGAATAATTGAAAAGATTAGGAAGAGTTCTTTGCGGTGGTATGGACATGTGCTTGCTCTAAATTAATACATTTTATATAAACAATATCGTTGGACCACCACCGCCCATAATTTGAAAAACAGGTCACTCAAAGCGATCAAAAAATTCACCCCCTGCTGTACACCATTCACACAGGTAAAAAAAAACTATCACTTTTCCCCTGTGCAAAGCTTCTCAAAGGCGGAAAGACCATAAATTCAGGAAATCCGAAACAGATGCTCCCACGGTCGGCGGATATTTGGGAAATAACCAAAGTTCTGCAATAAAACAAAACGCACGCGCTGAAACGGTAATCGCGATCGGACGTGGAACCGGACAAAGGGAAGGTGTGGACGTTCCCTAAACGCTCATAAACACCTTCATTATGGACCAAGCCTTAATCCCCGTGAAACACCCGTAGGTAGGTACTATGGGACAACCTACAACACCAATAAATACCTCACAAGAGTAATACAGGTAATTACGCTAAGCTAGTTTTCTCACGGTTTTGAGATAGCAAGTATTTTGGAAGTAGGTACCTATTTATTGTAACTGCAGATAGTTGATAGAATTCCATATTGAATTGTTGAGTAATTTACCCACAATTAAACAAGGTTATTGGATGGAATTCAACATTTATTTATGTATATGTTAAAACGTGGCGCGTTTCGTCTTATTAAGACGTCCGGTGTTGATAATGTCAGTATGTATTAACATATATATACATAACTAAATGTAGAATTCAATCCAATAAACCTTGTTTAATTTCGGGTATAATCCCTTACAGTGGGTACCTAGTTTAACCAGTCTGCCTCCGTAGTGTAATGGTCAGCGCGCTCGGCTATCGTCCCAAAACTCCGGGGGAAAGTTTTTTAAAAACATTTTTAACATCTCAACATAGATGAAGAAGATTATGGAAGTCTGGGCATTTACAGGGCTTACGACCGTCATAGGCTTGGTTAAGTGATCACTTTACACACGAGTAACATTCACCAATTCTACCCATGATTGACAAACTACCCTACTAATTTGTTTGTAACTCCTAGATATATTGAGGTGTGAGTTCACAACAGCCATCTATGTTGGAATAGGTTGGAATGGAATAGACAAAATCACATGTAGGCACTATGTCACGAGTTTGATCAATATATCTAGGAGTTCGTGTCGGAGGAGTCCGAAAATTTGAGTAGCGTTGCTGTCAAAAATAACTCATAATCCAGATTTCTGAATAAGTATTTGGATACACTCAAAATGTAACAAAAAAGTTTCTTAGGTGGTTGTCAATCATGTCATCATCATCATAGAATCTGAATATTAAACGTATACAATGTGATCACTTAAACCCGCCTATGAAAGGTAGTACGCGCTGTAAATACTATTTTTCCTATTATTTTTTGACATCTCATCAAAGATGAAGAAGTCTGGGCATTTACGGGGCTGACGACCGTCATAGGCTGGTTTAAGTGATCACTTTACACACGTGTAACATTCACCAATTCTACCCATTATTGACAACCACACTACTCAAATTCTTGGAAGTTCTAAATATATGAACCAATTTTGAAACATTATTCTTGAATCACTAGAACTTCACTAGAGACATCTATTGGTGAGGTGAAAAGAAGCTTTTTATTGAGCAGAAACTCTTATATTAGTATGTGAGGTCTGAATCCTGGATTATAATCACACACATGAGAAACGCCAGAAAACATCATTTTCAATTTTATCATTTAACCTTATAATTTGACCAGATAATTTATTTGCAACATTTTGAATGTGTCCAAATACTTGTTCACAAATCTGGATTATCTCCAACTACAGGATTATTTTTCATATGATTTTTTTGACATCTCATCAAATACGAATAAGAATAGTCTTCTTCATCTTCGATGGGATATGAAACAAAGCACAAATCAACACAAATATCGTAACTTCCTTTCATTGACTGGTTAAAAAAGTGATCACTTAAACCAGCCAATGGAAGGAAGTAAGCCTGTAAATACCTAGACTTCCAAATGCTTCTTCATCTCTATTGAGATATCTATACATATCCGGTCCATCGTCATGGAAAATCAGATGACCACCATTTTGGCATGAGTAATTTATAAGTACATTTTCAAAGTGACACAGATAATCGACTAATCGTCCATAGATTGTATTTTTGCTGGGTAGAAAACGGTGCTTTATTTACGAACGTTTTTTTTTGCTTCTGATTTTCCAAATGCGTTCTTTATTCATAATTTGAATGCTCATTTTAGAGTAGGCCATTGAGCATAATTCAACAGATCCCAGAGCAAATATGAGGGACAACAAAACATCCAATTTATGCGAAGGCACGCGCCGCTCTCAATGGTAGGTAGGTACCCACTGCCTCCAAGCTACTGTGTGTAATAACTCACTGGCAGCACTATAAGCCTATCCACTGAATACTAGATTTTTTAACATAAATACCATATCGCTCTACATTTCATGTGATTATAATCCAGGATTCGGACCTCACATACTTAAAATTCAAAGAGTTTCTGCTCAATAAAAAGCTTCTTTCATTTCACCAATAGATGTATCTAGTAAAATTCTAGCGATTCAAGTACAATGTTTCGAAAATAGATTTTATGTATATATATATATATATATATATATATATATATATATATATATATATATATATATATATATATATATATATATATATATATATATATATATATATATATATATATATATATATATATATATATATATATATATATATATATATATATATATATATATATATATATATATATATATATATATATATATGTGTATATATCCAAGAATTTGAGCAGTGTGGTTGTCAATCATGGGTAGAATTGGTTAGTGTTATACGTGTGTAAAACGATCCTTCCATATTCTTCTTCATCTATATTGAGGTGTCAAAAAATTATATCGCTCATTTGGTGCAACAATGGCGTAATTACACTTTTAGAAATATCACAGGAGATGCCATTCAGACGTTGTAGCAACAGAAATGGCGACATTTTACTCAATTCTACAATGCCACTAGCGTAATCTCGCAGCATTTCACCACAAAATCAATTCTGTCCATGTTTCTCCCCATGTAAATAGTAATTCCGCACATTTTATATAGTTTTGGAGGTCCCGGGTTCTATTCCCAGGGGAGGGTCAAATAAATGTAAGTGATTTTTTCACTCTAATATTTATTCAATGTTATCCTGGACAAGTACTTGAAGCGGAGGGCTAATCACCTTTCCTTCATGTGTTAACGATCAAGATAACACTGCGTTTATATGATGCAGTGCCCTATGCACCATTGGAGTGCTGATAAGGGTTCGAATGAATGAAATGTGCTCACGGCACGGGAAAACTCAGTGAGGGCGCATTATTGTAATATTTAAGCAGGTAAATAAATAAATTTATAATACAAATTAATTCGCCAGCACGGAATGCAAAATCACTCGCATCCGAAAGTCCTTTGAACCATCCACCCTTTTGTATCATTTTATACACAATGTGCGATGTAAAGTTTTCATGTTTTGAGACACTAACCTACCCGCATTAGGCCCGAGCTCAGTGACAGTTTGTTGTTTTTCCCGCCACGAACGTGCGCCATAGAAAAAGCGCAATGATAGATTGGTGTCGTACGTGAGTTCGTGACGTTCTCACCTTTGCTGTTTACACGGGCACCGAAGGATAATAAATACGCGGCTCCTGTGAACGCCAAAGTACCTACCCTACATACCTTTATAAAAATACCATTAATACTCTACTATAACGCTGTTTTCTAAAGGGGTAGGCAGAGAGAATTAATATTTTAATTTATAAATCAAACACAGATTTTTTAAGTTTACTAAGTTGTGTTTTATTTAAAAAAAAACACATTATTTCGCCTAGTTATGGCATTTTCAAAAGATGCCATAACTAGGCGTAACAATTGTCACAATATAAATTTTTATGTGTTTTTTTAACAATTAAATACAATTTAGTAGACTCAAAAAATCTGTGTTTGATAATAAGCGTCCGCCTCCGTAGTGTAATGGTCAGCACGCTCGGCTGCCTTTCTGGAGGTCCCGGGATCGATTCCCAGGGGGGTAAAATAAATATAAGTGATTTTGATTTTTTCACTCAAATATTTATTCAATATTACCCTGGACTGGTACCTGAAGCGGAGGGCTGATCACCTTTCCTTCATGTGTTTACGATCAAGATAACACGTTTATGTGCGGATAAGGGTTTGAATGATAATTAACCCATAAATTAAAATGGAGTTCTACAGTTTAAACGCCAAATCAATAAATATATAGAAAATATTTTTTTAAATGGGAGTTTCATTAATTTTTTTACATGGTTAAACATAAAAATAATCTGAAGTGTAGTTTTAGCATTTGTTTTTTTGACAACTCAACATATATGAAGAAGAATATGGAAGTCTGGGCATTCACGGGGCTTACGACAGTCATTGGCTGGTTTAAACCAGCCTATGAAGGTCGTAAGCCCCGTAAATGGCCAGACTCCCATATTCTTCTTCATCTTTGTTGAGATGTCAACAAATAGTATAAAAAACAAACTCTTATTTGGAGTTAATCCGGATTTGTGAACAAGTATTTGGACACACTCAAAATATTACACGCATTAGTCACATACGAGTATATAATATTCCCGATGAGTAATTTCCATTACTCATTTTTGGACATGGGATTAAGGTTAACGAGACTGAAAAACATATAAGAAAGTAAAAAACATATAAAAAGAAGGCAAAATATGGTAAATGATATATTATTATACGACATCATCAGACTGGTGGGAGGCTATACAAATTGTTATGTTATACATAAAACAAGGCAGGAGTTGATAACCATGATTTGATATAATTATTTTTAATTTAATTTTTATATATAACATAACAATTTGTGTAGCCTCCCACCAGTCTGATGATGTCGGCGAAACCCGGTCGCTGGTCAAATAAAAAAAGTGGAAAAGCTAAAAATATTGGTTTTGATCTAATGATATATTAAAAATGCAATTCCATCACGAAGTGTCAGTGGATAATATAAATCTATTAAAAAATGGGTAAATGATCAAGAGTTAATTCTATGAAAATTGTAAAATAGTTTATATTCTTTATTTTCTCTCTCTTTTTTGTGTGTACCTAATAATAAAATAAATAAAACCCTTATCCGCACCCCAATGGTGCATAGGGCACTGCGTCATATAAACGCAGTGTTATCTTGATTGTTTACACATAAAGGAAAGGTGATCAGCCCTCCGCTTCAGATACCAGTCCAGGGTAATCTTGAATAAATATGACAGTGAAAAAATCACTTATATTTATTTTACCCCCCTTGGGAATCGAACCCGGGACCTCCAGATATTACCTATATTAGGTTAAAATTAAAATAAAAATGTGTAAAAAGAACTCCACCGACAAGACACACAAGGTGGCTTGGTGGGTCTCTGCAAATTTTTTTTTAAATATGTATGTTTATAATTGTTCTTTAAATAAATGTTTAAAATTTATGTAAATAAATAATAAAAAAAAAACAATAAAGAAAACACAGGAAAAAAGTAATAGGCAGAGAATATAGAACGCCACACCACTATGTCTTAGCAAACATTCTTCACCTCTTTCATTCATACATTCATGCATCTACTCTCCTCATACCCGCTGATTATTGGGAAATCATGCCAAGGGTTTCTCGGTCTTCCTCAGCTCTTTTTTCCCACTACATTAGCTTCATAAATATGTTTTACCGTTCTTTCCTCGCTCATTCGTTCCGCATGTCCAAACCATCTCGACACACCTTACTTAACTTTATCGATAATGCTTATCGCTGCAACTCAGTTGCATTAATGGGATATGCAAGTATAACATTAGTAGCCTTTGTTCGCCTGTGATTGTACATAAATAAACTTTGTACTGAAATGTCGCATTGTTGACGATAATTAGCTATGACGAATCTGAATATAGGTGACTCAAATACAAAGTATTATTATTTTTTAAATATTATTTTTTAACGTCTCATCAAAGATGAAGAAGAATATGGAAGTCTAGGCATTTACGGGGCTGACGACCGTCATAGGCTGGTTTAAGTGATCACTTTACACACGTGTAACATTCACCAATTCTACCCATTATTGACAACCACACTATTCAAATTCTTGGAAGTTCTATATATATGAAACAATTTAGGAACCTTGTTCTTGAATCACTAGAACTTCACTAGACATCTATTAGTGAGATGTAAAGAAGCTTTTTATTAAGCAGAAACTCTTATATTAGTATGTGAGGTCCGAATCCTGGATTATAATCACACACATCGCTCACTCCTTTCAAGAACGTCATAAATCAAAAATCGTCAATTTTCAGTTGTGTATGTTTTCAGAATGCCCAGAAAATGTACTATATCCCAGCAAAAGTGGCATATTTTTAACTTAATATTTACCCGCTACAGGGCAGAAAGTGATGTTTTTGCATTTTGAAGAAAATGTATTGTTTAATTAATTTTTTAAATAAACTAAATATTTTTCAAATGGAGAAAAAACCTTCAGGTTTTACCTCAAAAGATCTGTTGCGCAGTAAAAAGTTTAATAAGTGGCTTGATATTTATTTTTAATACATTGCATTATATCTTTTAACTTTCAAAACGTTCTCCTGAAAAATCAAGTTTTTTGATTTATGACGTTCTTGAAAGGAGTGAGCGACATGAGAAACGCCAGACACACAGTATTTGGACACACTCAAAATATTGTATACAAAGTATTATTTGAGTATTGTCCGCCTTCGTTGTGTATTGGTCAGCGTGTTTAGCTACCGTGCTAAAGGTCCCGGGTTCAATTCCCAGGGGGGGGGGTGAAAATAAACATTAGTGATTTCACACTGTAATATTTATTTAATATTTACCCTGGACTGGTTCCTGAAGCGCAAGAGTGATCACCTTGCCTTCATGTAAGTAATGATCAAGATAAAACTGCGTCAATTTGATGCAGTGCCCTATGCATCATTGGGTGCGGATAAGGGTTATAAGTAAGTATAACATGTTGAGTGTGTTCACAAATCTGGATTATCTCCAATTATATTTTTCATATTAGGAGTTATTTTTCATATTATTTTTGACACCTCAACATATGTAGATGAAAAAGAATATGGAAGTCTGGGCATTTACGGGGCTTACGACTGTCAGAGGCTGGTTTAAGTGATCACTTTACACACGTGTAACATTCACCAATTCTACCCATTATTGACAACCACACTAATGTCAGGGAAGCATGGAGTTGGTAAAAGAAGGATGAAAGTAGACTGAATGCAGTCGGAATGCGATCTCTCAGTGCGGCAAAACCATGTATGGTAGATGTTTCAGCGATGACATAAGAAAAGGGTGCAAGGCTGAGATAAGCATCATCCAGCAAATTGAGAAAGGTGTGTTGAGATGGTTTGTGTTTGTGAAGAAAGAACGGTAAAACAAATTTATGAGATGAATTCGACTACTATATTTAGTTGGAAATATATGGATGGAGAGGAAGACCTAGGCAAACTTGGCTAAATGCGTTCTCTCTGACGAATGTGCGACAAAACGTTGTATGATAGATGTTCGGATGGTAATTAATGACAGAATGCAAGGCGGAGATAAGTATTAGCGATGAAATGAAGAAAGGTGTGTTAAGATGGTTTGGGACAAAGGAGAGTTAAACAAATATCTGTGACGTATGTATTTGGCAATAGAAGCAGAATAACACCACGAAAAACTTAGCATGATCAAGCATATCAAATACTTGAGCGTGATCATGTCAGGAGTCGTCATAATCTGCGGGTATGAGGAGATGCATGTGTGTAGAAGAGGCGATTAATGGATTTGACTGAACTGAGTGGTGTGGCGTTCTATTCACTTTACCTGCCCTCACGGGATGGTCAGTCTTTTAGATAGCCATTTGAAACCGCCAAAGTATGTAGGCTTACATATCTTTACAGAGTATGTAACACCTCTCTTTTCCCCATCGAAAAACAAAGCATAGGTATAAAAAAATTGTAATAACTTACATTCCATCCTATGCGTAAATGATTCACTATATATTTTTTTTTATGAAAAGCACTTTATATATTGTAATTTTTTGTAGTTTTAAAACAAGTTTTTTAACCCACAATTTAAACAAAAACGTATATATTACACACCAAAGGCAGGGCTTTTTTATAAACAAAAAAGGTTCCCGAACTCACTTCTTGTCAAGCTTTTTACAAAAAAAAACTAATTCATTACAATACCATAATTTATAATTTTAACAAATAATATAAATATAGATTGTAATTACGTAAGCACAAACATTGTTTCGTCTATATTTTAAAATTATTTTAAAAAAAGAGGAATATTTGTGTTTTTATTATTTACACAAATATTTCAATTTCATGCTATTTCTGTGAGTCTAAGCGGCTCACTATTAGAAATAGGTATCAAATTGTGGTAGAGTGGGTTCGAACCGTGATACCCTGACAGAGTATATATATATATATATATATATATATATATATATATATATATATATATATATATATATATATATATATATATATATATATATATATATATATATATATATATATATATATATATATATATATATATATATTCACCGCGTTACATGGAAAAAAAACCCTGCACAAAGGTATTATAAAAACAAAACTAAAATACAACAATGGTATGCTGTTTGCAAAGAGATGGCCTGAAGTATACTGAAAAATAACCATGAAATATAATACATTTAAAATAAAGTTGCATAAGGAAATAAATCATCTATACCAGGAGCTGTGGTCAGCAAAAGAGAATAATTTTCCCGTAAAATACTATCGTTTTGCAGCAATAAAACGCTACATTTGCTGTATTGTATAATAAACAATAATTAGCGAGGCATTGTTTGCTGTTTATTATCAAAAACACGTTTGCGGAAGTGATTGATCTTTGTTCTTGACGTCTGTCAAGGTGCGTTATATAAACGTTGATAACGATTGTTCTAAAATCAGTCAATGTCGTCACTTCACCGCTGTTGACAATTTTAGACGTTGGTATCGCGTGTGTTTGACATTTTCAATGATGATCACTTTTAAACCCAGTTTAAAACAAAGTTACATTTTAATTATAAAATTTATAAATGGGAGATTTCGATCCCCCTCTTTCAGCCGGCTAGGTTAAACAAAATGAGAGTAAAGCCGCTTGTCCACTACCCGGAATTTGACCGTCCGGCAGTTCGGTTTTAAAAAATGAAAGCGACTACGACAGTTTAGCGTGATCGAATTTACGCGCAACGTTTTCGCGCACCGATCAAGAGCTCCGATCCGAAGAAAGATGGACAAAAGCACAAGCCAATCGTCGTTTTAAAACGCTAACTGACCTGTCAGACAGTAAAATTCCGTGTGATTTCGTGTAGTGGACAAACGCACTAAGACAATAGGTATATTTTCATCTAATACCTACAGGTAATTGTCGTTTTACACCGGGGTTCTGATCCGAGAAACTCCGGCGCAAAAAAATATCGCCGTAAAATGAACACAATTAAAATGATATTATTTTTTTGACATCTCTACTTAGATGAAGAAGAATATGTACCATTTTACCCATGATTGACAGCCAAAGTACCTACCTACCTACCCAAATTTTTGGGACTGTTATACATTGTATAATTGACAAGTTCTTTCATATGTGAGTTCTCGGCAACATCTATGGTCGAATTGAGTAAGTTTTCCATTTATGGAGACCTTTATTTAAATTATTCTTTTATAATTTCTATACATACTGACCCCTGACGCCTGAAAACATGATTTTTTTTAAATATAAAGCTTTTAATTTGATCAGTTATTTTAAATACTTGTTTATGAATTTAGATTATCTCCAATTATGGGATTTTTTTTCAAATTTGTAAATGTTACACGTGTGTAAAGTGATCACTTAAACCAGCGTATGACGGTCGTCAGCCCCGTAAATGCCCAGACTTCTATATTCTTCTTCATCTTTGATGAGATGTTAAAAAATATTACGCACAATAGATACAATAACAATAACAGTAGAAAGAATACAATATAAAATATAATAAAATATATACAGTACAATATTAAAGAATTACATCTCAGACAGAATATATGTTGACCCTTTGATTTATCAATAAATCACCCTTTTCGATCTTGCATAGGTGTCGTTTATACCCTTGAAAAACCCTAACCTGTATTTTCGCAATTTCAACGGTAGGTACTTATAATCGAAGACACAATAATAAAATATAAATTCAATATCGATTGATCTTCATATGAAAACCCCTAAGGGTATGTGGACAATCTTCAGTTGACAATGAATCCGTTTCTGACCCACATCATGTAAATGATTCGCAAAGAATGCCCCATCTCTAATCTATCAATCTCTGAAATAGTGATGTGCCGGGTCTGTCGATTATGTCAACAGTTCGTCACTTATCTTCGATCTAAAAAGGGGACAATGTCAAAAGAAATTGCTGTTTATTGATCACAAGTGTGTTTAGCCGACTTTGTCCGTTATTTGAATACGCGATTTTCAATTTTAACCGTTTTAAAGTTGATTTTTTTCTCATATGTATGCTAAAATTTATGGAAGATAGAGAAAACAGAACGCTACACGCTACACTCTTTCTTTGCGAACGATCTTCGCCTCTTTCACCTTCATGCATAGGACCACCTATTTGAAATACTTAATCATGTTTAGTTAGCAAATTCCTCGTCTCTTCTACATTCGCCTCATAAATTTGAACATTTATCATATAGCGTTTTGCCGCATGTCTGAGAGAACGCATTTTGCCAAGTTTTTCTTGTTCTTCCTCTCCATCTACTTCCAACTAAATATAATTGTATTTGTAGGGTAAATGTAGTTTTTCCAATTACATGTAGTAGACGAATGCGTCTTATAATTCTGTTTTGCCGTTCTTTCCTCGCTCACTCGTTCCACATGCCCAAACCATCTCAACACACCCATCTTAATTAAGCATGTTCACAAGGGATGGAAATATTAGTAATAATATAGAAAGGAGAGTGAACACTGGGAACAGAGTGAATGGTGCACTGAAATTAGTTTTGACAAATATGATGGTGTTTAAATAAAGATCGATTCCCCTATTGTTCCCATCCTGTTGCAAGTAGGTACTCTTCCTGTAAAGGAATACCTACCCGGATATATCCAAAGAAAAGGCCATTGTCGTTGAATCTGATACATAAGGGTTGCTTTTGATAAAATTGAAAACAAACAAAATTACTTCCCCTCCCCTTGTCAGTGGCTGATCTTATGGTCATCATATTTACATGCTGACATCTCAACATAGATGAAGAAACAAAAGTAAGCCCAGTGTGTAAAATAATGCGGTAGTGTTAAAAAATAATAATAATAAATCGTTAAAGTTAAATCGTTAAACTGGCAAAGGAAGGATGAAAGCAGAGTGAACGCTGTTGAAATGCGCTCCCTCAGACGAATGTGTGGAAAATCATTGTATGACAGAATTAAAAACGACGATATAAGAAAGGAATGTAAGGCTGAACGAGGAATAATTGAAAAGATTAGGAAGAGCTCTTTGCGGTGGTATGGACATGTGGAGCGAATGGATAGCGAGAGAATGACTAAGAAAATATATGTGGCGAATGTGAGAGGGAAAACAGAACGTGGACGACCGAAAAAGACTTGGCACGATCAGATCAATCAGAACCTAAAATCTGGCGGTGTCAAAAGTCTGCGTAATCGGAGGGCATGTATGACTAGATGTATGGATGTGAAGGAGGCGAGGAGTGTATGTCAGGACAGAAGAGTGTAGCGTTCCATCCTCTCTGCCTACCCCTGCGGGGAAACGGCGTGATGGTAGTAGTAGTAGTAGTAGTATAAATCGTTAGTGTAATGGCAAACAGGTATTTCTGTCAAATTTTTCGTTTTCTAAGTTTGTTCCACAAAATGTCTAAAATAGTTTATTCCATAATCTGGCAAAAGGATATAGCTGTAGTTGCAATACTTATTTAGTTTTATTAAGATATGGACATATAAAAATACATAAAACAAATGAGTTATTTAATTTCACAAGTTTGTTTTTGCTCTCCTGTAAAATTTGGTTTGAGACAGATATACCCCTTTGCCTTTACACTATTGAAATTTGGAGACATAAAATACTACCTCGAGAGCCCTTCACTGAGATTGAATTGGGGAAAAGGAAGTAGTGGAAAGGATTTAGCAAACAAATGCGTTTTTAGTTTTTTCTAAAGATCATCTCATCCCACTATTTCTAACTATTGCGTTTTAAATCGTTAATACCAGTTTTTAAATCCCATATACCATAAACCTATGTAGACACAACGACTATACAAATAACATCAGTAAAGGAAAGTTGAAGAAAAGATGAAGATGTGTATTTAAAAACTCACCAGGAAGAAAGTAGAGAAGGCGCTGTTTTCTCTACTGTACGACAATCAAGATGGACATCCTTAGCACACGAGTAGTAAAAAATATACAATATAAAAATGTCACGTATTAAAAAAAATTATGTAAGTAGGTACCTAGCACATTTACATTAAAAAAAACTGAAAAGATTATTTTTAACACACTAAAACAGAGGTTAATCGTAAGGTACCTACCTTCAACTACCATACCAAAGACAAAAATCGATAATTCTTTTTTTGAAAATATTTTTTTTAACTAACACCGATTCGGCCGTCACTTGTTTTACTCAAACGTCACTCATTTGAATTTCCCGTTGAAATTTTTCATGTTCGATTATTGACCGGGTGTCGATTGATGCCGGTTCGAATATTGCCCGAACGTGGATCGCGCGGCAAGGTGGACGCGACACGCCAAAGCCTGTGTGAAAATTAAATTGATCTTTTGTTTCTGACGAGATTCATCTCCCCTCTCCTGGCTCCCCCTTCCAGTCTCCCTTTCTGTGGGCGGAGTCTCTTGCTATTGGTCGGAAATAAAATCGTTTAAAATCCGTTCATCGCCTAGAAAAAAAGCGCCCGAAATTTATAATTTAATAAAACCAACATATATTTTATTAGAAGTCCCCCCCTGTAGTGTACACGCTCGGCTACCGTTCTGGAGGTCCTGGGTTCGATTCAAAGTAAAATACATATAAGTGATTTATTCACTTTAATATTTATTCAATATTACCCTGGGCTGGTGCCTGAAGAGGATGGGCTGATCACCTTTCCTTCATGTGTAACGATCAAGATAACACTGCGTTTATATGATGCAGTGCCCTATGCACCATTGGGGTGAGGATGAGGGTTTAAAGAAGAAGAAGAAAAATATTTTTTATGTACATACATATTTTGAATGATATTGCTTGCATTCATAGTGTGTTTGGCTACCGAGCTGGAGGTCCTGGGATCGATCTCCAGAGGGGTTTTTGTAACTTATTAATTAATTAAATTATTATTATTAATTATTCATAATAATAATAATAATTTTGTTTAATTTATAAAGTGCCATTTCCGTAAAATACTACCTCAAGGGCGCTTTACTGTAATTGATTTAATACCACTTAGGACTGAGTACCTATATTTATTTTTAATTTAATTTAAGTTTTACTTGGTAAATACCACTATTTCCACTGTAGGAATGAAAAAGTGGTATTTACCAAGTAAAACTTAAATTAAAAATAGATAGGTAGTTCCACAAAGTGACTGCCGAATTAAGTAATAAAACTAAGTATATTTACTAATATTTGTGCAAATATTATTAATCTTCTATTACCAACTACATTCGCCTCATAAATTTTTTTCACCGTTCTTTCTTTACTCATTCGTTCCACGTGTCCAAACCATCACAACACACTTTTCTTAATTTTATCGGTAATGCTTATCTTAGACTTGCATTCTTTCCTTATTTCATCATTCGAACAACTAACATATCTCCATCGATTTCGACTGCAGTCTACTTTTATCCTTCTTTTAACAACTCTATACATATTTCACTTCCAAACATTTTTCAGACATTCATATTCTTCTTCGTCGATGTTGAGATGTCAAAATGTAAAAATAACTCCAGTAAGTGGACAAGAATTTAGACACACCCAAGATGTTAGTCAAATAAAATTTGAAAATCCATATTGTTATTGTTTTATTCATTTTATATTGTTTTTAGTTGTTAATTTTTTTTAAAGAGCTGTGTATTCCGGACGAATTGGTTGATAGACGTCTCACGCTTCGATCGGCTACAACAACTGCTATGGGCAAAGTGATATTACCAGGTCGCAACCAGTGCACTAAATTTGGCCAGCGGGTTTTTGCTGTTGCGGGACCGATGGCATGGAATGCTCTTCCACCAGTAGTCAGAAATGGTGAGAGTGGAATGACGTTTAGTAAAAAACTAAACACGAATTTCTTTGCTAAATTATTTCCACCATCTCCTTTTTCCCAATTCATTCACAGTGAAGCGTCCTTGAGATAGTATTTTACAAAAATAACGAAATAATATAAATTATCCAAATTTATTATTATTTCAGTAATCGATTAATTGTGGTAAAATCTTTTCATTTTTAATTAATGTTTTACTTAGTAAATACCACTATCTACTTGTAAAAATCTACTGTGACACGTGTTTCGATTCCGCACCATTTTCTGCACCACACTTACGGTGTTTGAAAATGGTGCGGAATGCATCAAAACACGTGTCACAGTAGATTTTAAGAAATAGTGGTATTCACTAGGTAAAGCATTAATTAAAAATTCATTATTATTATTTATTTTACACATTTTCCCAATTTTTTTTACTTGAAATATTTTAAATGTTTCCAAAGTATTAATGAACAGCTATAGGTTATAAAATGAATGTAAGATAAAGTGGTTTAATTTCATGTTCAAAGTATCAATTTTTAATTCATATTTCTACCCCTAGAACGAAGGGGAGGTTACACAACCCTATGGTAGCAATTTGTACCTTTTCCTCGAGGGCTAATAAGTGTGGGGTGAATAGAAACGCCTCTGCGTTCCTATTGGTCCCGTGACAGCCAATCGGCGACGAGTGTCTCTATCTGTCACACTGACAGCACCTGTCAGATGTTGTCTATTATTATTTTAATGTTTCGCATCCAGTACTGGAATCACAGTGAAGAGATATCTCGATAACTACGTAGCATCGATAACATTAACTTTACTTGTATTCGGTAAAAATTCAGCACCGAGATCGCATACATAGTTAGTCGATATTCATATCGTGGTGTCTCAATTTTCACCTAGTATGTCTTGGACTTGAGCTTTGATCTTTCTCTTTTCCCCTTTTCCTCCCTCCCGTCCCTCTTCCAAGTATTTATATTAAATTACAAAAGTGACATTTTGTAACTGGGATGTTTCAAATACCTGTTTTTTGTTACTCGTAAATGTAAATATATTTATGTAACTGTTAAAATCTCTAAACAAAATAAAAATAAAACAAACTAATAATTTCATCCCTCATCAGCACCCAATGGTGCATTAGGCACTCCATCGTACATAAGCTTAGTTATCTAAATCGTAAAATACATGATTGCGTGGCAAAATGATCAGTGGCGTGCACAGAGTTTTTAATAAAGGTAGGCATGGTTGGTTGATTAAGGATTATTTCAATTTCAATTAAATTCAATTGATTTATTTAGTTATAATTAACATACACATTACAATCTTAAATTTAAATCGTATACATTAACAAATATAGAAAATAAGCAAGAATACTATTGCTGAAGGTGTAGAAGAATCCCGCTTCGGAAAACTCCTTCAGACACATGGAACAGATTAATATCCAATGAGATATTGTTCAAAATAGCGGCGGATAAATATAATGCACTCCTATATAGAATGCACGAGCGAGTGTTTTTGCCTAGAATTTTCACTCATGAATAACATGAAATTATAGTAGGTAACTTTAAACATAAAGAGTAAATCCACTCACGAGTAGGCATAGGCTATGAAATTTAAAAAATTGAAGCCTGAGTAGGGCCATGATAAGCGGTGTTGCATAAGCCGTAGCTAGATTTCAGAGTCACTTGGACGTTAGGTTATTAAAAAAAATACATATAAAAAATAAATAAATAAAATACAGTGGTGTGCTGCAGGGGGCGCAGAGGGGCTCAGGCGAGCCTCTTGTTAAATTTGACTTGAGCCGGCGAGTCTCTTGTTAAATTTGACTTGAGCCGACGAGCCCCTTGTTAAATTAAGAGAAATCAATATTATCTGATTAAATCAGTACATAAATGCAATTTCAATGGTTGGTTTAAATGTATTATGAAACAATAATATGGAAATTCTTGGGAAATTAATTAAAAACTAATATCATTTATTTGATTTGTTGAATTAAAGATTTTTTCACCTTAAAATGAAATCATACTTATATTTTGCCGTTCGATGGGCATATTAAGTATTTATTATTATTATTTTTGATAATTATGTATTTTGGATAGTTAAAACAAAATGTTACAGCTACCCCTCCCCCCCTCCCCCACCTCTTTCCCTATCACCTGTGAGCCTCATGTTAAAAAAAATCACCCCAGGTTACATAAGGAAAAAGTGCAAGGCTGAGAGATAAGCATTATCCAGCAAATTAAGAAAGATGTTTTTAGGTGGTTTGGGCATGTGAATCGATCGCGTGAAGTAAAATAATTTTATAGGGCGAATGTGGTTGGTAATATAAGCAGAGAGAGACTGAGGAAAACTTGGCATGATCAAGTATAAAATACTTGGGCGTAGTCGATCAGGAGTCGAATGTATGAGGATAGGCGTAAACATGGAAAAGGCCAAGATTGCAAAAAACACTGTGACGTACCATTTTCACTGTCTACCCTTGCGGAGAAGCGGCGTGAAGTCAGCTAGTTAGTTACCTATATTAGATTAAGGAGTATAAAATCGGTACCCCAGATCTCACTTTACTATTCAAATGTTTTTTTGTAATTTCAACCCGAAAATAATTTGAGTACAGATTTTGGCTAATTCATAGGTTCCTACATATATTTTCCACCTGGCTATGTGCACTGCCACCATGAGCAAGTTTGCTGAAACGAGAAATCGCGTGGTCTTTCTGATTTGGCGCCTAAAGTACCTACAATAGTAGGTTCATCACGTCAACCTAATAAGATTCTATTGTATAGTGACATCTGTTGGCATAATTTTTAACCATCCACATTATCCAAGGCTCAAACCACTCTCGATTAGATTATTCTGTGCAGTTTCAGGGGGTGCGTGCCCTCTCTGACCCATTGCCGAAAGCTTGATCAATGTTTTGAAAACTAATACATATATTCATTCAAACCTTCATCCGCACCTGATGCTGCATAGGGCACTGCATAATATAAACGCAGTGTTATATTATTTTATTAAAATTAAACACTTGAATATGCCCCCTTAATGAGTTTTATTTATATATACGACTAGTTTCGAAAACGACGGATGTTTTCATATATTGAAGATGAAAACATCTGTCGTTTTCAAAACTAGTCGTAAATATAAATAAAACTCATTAAAGTGGTATTTTCAAGTATTTAATTTCAATAAAATAATCATATCATTCCACAAAGTTAATGCCGAATCAATAAATAATACAGTGTTATCTTGCTAGTTAACACATGAAGGAAAGGTGATCAGCGTTCAGCTTCATGTACCAGTCCAGGGTAATATTGACCCCCCCCCCTGGGAATCGAACCCGAGACCTCCAGTACGGCAGCAAAGCGTGCTGACCATTACACTACAGACACCAACATGTAGAAAAAAAAGATATTCTCAATATTTGAGACACCCAAGTGATATTGACTGGGAAATAAAATAAAAACAGGTTATTTTATTGAATACTTTATTAACGAAATCTAAAAATCATATTAAACAATGGACACACTTATATCATTATCATATAGGACACACCTATCAAAACAACCCTAATTCTTTGCTGCCGGCACGCAGTCTGAGACACCCTAGATAATACCCAACGCATGTTGGGCACACAGTTTGTGACAGACCGAGTGTTGACGCCTTAATGATATCTGGTTTAAAACATATCTAATTCTTTTTATGAATAAATCTTAAAAATAATCTTAGGCTGTTTCGCCTTGTACAGGTTTTTCAAACTGCCCTCCCAAGGCAAAACAGCTGTCACAAAAATTAATAAATTCAGCACAAACATGTTTTGATTTATATAAATAAAAATACAGAATCATTTTTGATGTTGCAATTATACTTTGAGATACGGGTATTTAAATAAATCTCTTGAATTTGATGTTTTTGATCTGAAAGTTGTCATTACAGTCAAACCCCAGAGTGCTACAGGCACATATATCGCTCACTCCTTTCAACGTCATATATAAAAAATTGACGATTTTCAGTTGTGCATGTTTCCGGAATGCCCAGAAAATGTTCTATATCCCAGCAAAAGCGGCATATTTTTAACTTAATATTTACCCGCTACAGGGCAGAAAGTGTTGTTTTCGCATTTTGAAGAAAAGGTATTGTTTAATTAATTTATTAAAGATACTAAATATTTTTCAAATATTCAGGTTTTACCTAAAAAGATTTGTTGCACAGTAAAAAGTTCAATAAGTGGCTTGATATTTATTTTCAATACATTTTATTATATTTTTAAACTTTAAAAACGATCTCCTGAGAAATCAATTTTTTTGATATATGACGTTGTTGAAAGGAGTGAGCGATATGAGATTCATCACTCGGAACTTGTAGGGAACGACGAGGTATTAAGCAGGGTTGGGGAGTCTAGATGTTTACTAAATAAAGTAAAACAACAGCAAGCCGAATGGATAGGCCATAATATAAGACACCCAGGCCTGCTTCTTACGATTGCGGGGGGCATGTGCGAAGGCACAAACTACAGAGGATGACCCGCTTAACCTATATGAACCAAATTATCTTCGACATGCGCTGTAGCAGGTACGCCGAGTTGAAGAGACAAATCATCACAAGGAAGAATACCAAATTGAAAATTATATGACCATCTTTAGCTATACTTTTGCAGTATGGTTGCATTATTTTTTTCATATTTAATTTAAGTTTTACTTAGTACATACAACTATTTTTCTTAAAATCTAAAGCTGGGGACTAACTGGAGTCAGTTCGTCGTAACGTAACACGTTACGATGCGAGCATTCGTATAGTCAGTATAGCGTTCCGAGTGCTCCATCCATAGCAGGATGCTCGCGACGTTACGACGTTATGCCATGTTCTCTCCGATTGCGCGGCTTCACATGTTAGCCAATGCTTTTTATAGTATAGATTTATTTAATATATTGTTATCCACCTTGAAATCTGTACTTTCTCAGCATTTCTTCTCCATGTTATAATGGATAAATTTAAACATTCGGTTTCACTCTCTCTCGCTGTTCGCTGATAGCGTGTGAAGGAGACATGTAATTACCAGTGCTTACTATTTGTTATTTTATTATTATTTTATGTTTAAAACTTTTTGTTTCTCTATTAGTATATTTTTAAATTAGATACTGTATTGTATATGTATTATGTTAAAGGCTTTAGCCGTTCAATAAATAAATAAATAAGTTACGTTATGACAAAATGCGCCGGTCAGCCCCCACCTAATTGTAACACGTGTTTCAATGCATTCCGCATCATTTTCAATCACCGTATGCAGTGTGCATGTGTGCAAATGATGGGGAATGCATGGAATCACGTGTCACAATAGATTTTAAGAAATGGTGGTATTTAAAGGTGGAGACTGAACGGAGCATGATATGTTACGATGCAAGCATTTGTACTCAGTACAGCGAGCCGAGCACTCCGTCCATAGTTTCGGATGCTCGGTGATGCTTGCCGCGAGCAATGTTATGACGTTATGTTACGACGAAATGCTCCGGTCAGTCTCCACCTTAAGAGTAAAATTTAAATAAAAATAGATAGAATTTATCACAAAGTGACTGCCGAATCAAAAAATTTAATTATTTTTTTCCTTGAGAGAAGTTGATTGAGTATCCTTGGGTCTCGGGATCCTGCGTCATCTGAAAGTTTTCCGTTGACAGTCCAAAAGGTCGGAGGAACAGGTTCCCGAGGTCTTTGAGTTTGCCGAGCATTTCCGTCTTGAGTTTTTCATTCCGTTCCTGGATGAGCGGAGGGAGTCGGAGAACGGCCTTCCTGGCCTCTTGATGCTGCGGATCCATCTCCAAGATTTTATTGAAATCTGCCAAACTCTCGTCGAACAACTCCGTTAATTCGTAGCACTGCGCTCTCCTGAAACAAAGCGAATAATTAAAAAAGCGAACAAATCGGACAGATCTCAGGAATTGGTAATATTTTCAGTCATAAATTAAACCCTGAAGAGGGCAACAGGTTGTTGCCAAAACTAGTTGGTTAATAAAAATGTGAGTGGATCAAAACACAAAGCATTTTTATTTCTCGAAATAATATATCAATATGATCCACAAAGTTAATACTTTCAATATTCAAAACATGGTAATATTTTCTTTAATTGATTCGGCAGTCACTTTGTAATATAATCTATCCATTTTCAATTTAAGTTTTATTTTATTTTTTGACATCTCATCAAAGATGAAGAAGAATATGGAAGTCTGGCCATTTACGGGGCTGACGACCGTCAAAGGCCGGTTTAAGTGATCACTTTACACACGTGTAACATTCACCAATTCTACCCATTATTGACAACCACTCGATATCTTCCATATTCTTCTTCATCTTTATTGACAACCACTCAATATCTTCCATATTCTTCTTCATCTTCTTCCATATACGAACCAATTTTGAAACATAGTTCTTGAATCCCTAGAACTTCACTAGAGACATCTATTGGTGAGATGAAATGAAGGTTTTTTTGAGCAGAAACTCTTTTATTAGTATGTGACGTCCGAATCTTGGATTATAATCACATACATGAGAAACGCCAGATAATATTATTTTCATTTTTATTATTTTACCTTATAATTTGACCAGTAATTGGAAATAATCCAGATTTGTGAACAAGTATTTGGACACACTCAAAATGTTGTAAAAAAGTTTTATTCCATGAATTCCGCATCATTTTCAAACACCGTATGTGAAGCTAAGTGTGAGTGCTAAGTAAACAATGGATGGTAAGGAGAGTGTTTTATTACCATACCAAAAAGTTATCAATGCTTTTAATATACAAAATATAACATACAGTGTTTGAAAGTGATGCGGAATGTATCGAAACACGTGTCACATTATATTTAATGACATAGTGGTATTTATTAAGTAAAACTTAAATTAAAAATGTGATTATATTGTCTGAAAACTCACCTAAAATATTTATGTATTAATTTTAAATCAAACACAGATTTTTTTGAGTGTACTAAGTTGTATTTTATTAACAAAAAACACATAAAAAATTATATTGTGACAATTGTTTCGCCTTGTTAGGGCATTATCAAACGAATGTGAAGATCAAATGGACTACGGTCCTTATGTAGCTATACAATTCTAAGTGACAGTTTTAACATGTGCAGCAATAAATTATGGGAGACAACAGTAGCTAATGGGGGGTGTAGGTATGTACCCTTTTATTTGTTTTCTGGGAAAGGAAGAATTTATTGACATGGCCATATTTTAGAGATTTTAATACAATTGTTAGTAATATTATTTTTAAGAATTTTTATATGTAATAATTACATCTACATATAAAAATTCTTAAAAATAATATTACCAACAATTGTATTAAAATCTCTAAAATATGGCCATGTCAATAAATTCTTCCTTTCCCAGAAAACAAATAAAAGAGTACATACCTACACCCCCCATTAGCTACTGTTGTCTCCCATAATTTATTGCTGCACATGTTAAAACTGTCACTTAGAATTGTATAGCTACATAAGGACCGTAGTCCATTTGATCTTCACATTCGTTTGATAATGCCCTAACAAGGCGAAACAATTGTCACAATATAATTTTTTATGTGTTTTTTGTTAATAAAATACAACTTAGTAGACTCAAAAAATCTGTGTTTGATTTAAAATTAATACATAAATTAAAATGGAGTTCTACAAATTAAACGCCAAATCAATAAATAAATAAAAAACACCTAAAATATGCTTTGATGTAGGAACTATCATTATCTATCGCCTTGGTGCAGTCCTTGATGGCTTCCTTATTTTTGCTCAGCTTCATTTTGGCCGCTGCTCTGTTGGAATACAGGACAGCTCTGTCATCCGGGAAAACCAGAGGACAAATTTTCAGCCCCTCCGTGTAGCAATTGACGGACTCCTCAAATTCCGCTAACTTAAATCTATCATTCCCTTCGATCTTATGTTTCTCCGCTTTCAATCTACGGTCTTCTTTTTCCGCTTCGGAAAGAGAGACTTCGAGGTCTTTCAAGGCTAATTCGATATCTGCCTCATCGTCACTCGCTTCCGAATGTTTGTCGTCTTCGTTGGCGTCGAAACTATCCGGATCGAATCGGTTGTTATCCGGTTTTTTGTCGTGGTTGACGAAATCCGGATGTGTCGCATCTCCGATCGAGTCTTCGGGAGTCTGGAAGCAAGGGTCGTCGAGAGATTTGGACGATGTCGAAGGAGAATCATCCGCATTATCAGAAACCTGAAGCGAAGATTCGATGTCCTTTGTCAGATCGTTGATCACGTCTTCATTGCTGACCGTACTCTCGGGGAGCTTTTTTGATGTTAATTCGGACATTTTCTGAAATAGATTATATATTCATAATATTAGTTATAGACAAAAATTTCATCCTACTAGTATATAAGCTGGTTTATTAATACGTTTAACCGTATTACATGTTTAACCTCGGCTCGTAACGCATGTCTGTGGTGAAAACTTTAGTGCATGTTGGTCTTCGGGTCGACCAAAAATCGCATGTGTTAAACATTTTGTGTAGTTTTAAGTGTGTAAATGGTGCTATGGTGGTGAAGGGTGGTATGGTTTGCATGCTGTGGCAGTGATTGTCCTGACGAAGAGACGGGTATTTCTCAAAACCGGTAGACATAAAAATCTCGGTGTGTGGTTATATACTAATATTATTAATATTTTTGTAAAAAAATAAATAAGAAAAAATACACTATCAACAGAAGCTGCACTGGAAGATTTTAAAAAAATGATGATCGATTTTTATAAATACTACTATTACTTGGATAGCTTGACTCTGGCCAATGTCAATAAATGACGGATACTTCAGTTCAACTGGTGGTGATCGGTAGCCCGGAGGGGAAGAGAGGGAGAGGAAGATCCCCACACGATGGACCGATCAAGTTACGGTGGTTGGAGCGCTATGTGCAGCGCAGTCAAGGGATAACTGGAGAAGAGTCATTGCTTCCACAAGGGTCACAACCCTCAGTAATGAGGTATAACACGAAGAAGAAGACTACTACTACCATTACGCTGCTTTCCTGCAGAGGTAGGCACAGAGGATGCAACGCCACACTCTTCTGTCCTGACATACACTCCTTGCTTCCTTCACATCCATACATCTACATACATGCCCTCCGATTACGCAGACTTTTGCCACCACCAGATTTTAGGTTCTGATTGATCTGATCGTGCCAAGTCTTTTTTTGCCGTCCTCATTCTGTTCTCCCGCTCACATTTGCCACTTATACTTTCTTAGTCATTATCTCGCTATCCATTCGCTCCACATGTCCAAACTACCTTAAAAAAAACTCTTCTTAATCTTTTCAATTATTCCTAGTTCAGCCTTACATTTCTTTCTAATATCTTCATTTTTAATTCTGTCATATAATGATTTCCCACACATTTGTCTGAGGGAGCACATTTCGCTCACTCCTTTCAACAACGTCATATATCAAAAAACTTGATTTTTCAGATTGTTTTTAAAGTTTAAGAATATAATGTATTAAAAATAAATATCAAGCCACTTATTGAACTTTTTACTGTGCAACAGATCTTTTTAGGTAAAACCTGAAAACCTGTTTTTTCTCCATTTCAAAAATTTTAGGTATATTTAAAAAAAAAAATTAAACAATAACTTTTCTTCAAAATACTAAAACAACACTTTCTGCCCTGTAGCGGGTAAATATTAAGTTAAAAATATGCCGCTTTTGCTGGGATATAGTACATTTTCTGGGCATTCCGAAAACATGCACAGCTGAAAATTGACGATTTTTGATATATGACGTTGTTGAAAGGAGTGTGCGATTTACGGCGTTCACTCTGCTTTCATCAGTGTCGGTATAAATACAATTTTGTTTTTATTTTTATAAATACAAAGGATGCAAAAGTATTTCTACTGTCAAATTTCTCTGCCTGCTAAACAAAAATGCCTACTAGTTTGATGACGACAAGGGAGCGACGAAACCGGTTATCAGCTATCAAAACATCGTTATTTTATCAATACTGATAAAATAAAGCCTTGATAAATAACACGTCAAATAAAAATTGCACCATTTAGTAAATTTAATTCAACCACGACAAGCTAGTAGGTTCTAGAAACATGTTTTAAAACAATATTGATTTTATTAGTGTTTTAAAAACGGTGGGAATATGAATACTTACGTTACAAAAACCAAAACATCAGAGATATTATAAATGGTTATAGAAAATAAAGATTTTTAAGGAAAATCGAAGAATTTGGGACGCAATATTTTACCGATTTACTCAAAATGTTTAGATTAGATTCACAACACATTCAGAGTGATTCAGAATTTGACACACGTTTGACAGCTGTCATCCCCGATCCCAGATTATGTCCGTTGTTGTTGTTTCTATGGTTGCTGGAATCATTGTACAACATAGAATCAGTGCCACCTAAATATTTTCTTACCTATGACGCTAACTTACCAACTTTTATGGCAGGTAGGTAGGTACCAATTTATGGCATAGATGTATGTCTTCATCTTCTTCAAACCCTCCGCACCCCAATAGTGCATAGGGCACTGCATCATATCAACGCAGTGTTATCTTAAATTAAGGAAAGGTGTTCAGCCCTCCCTCTTAGGTTCCGGTCCAGGGTGATATTGAATAAATATTAGAGTGAAACCCTAAATAAATAAGTTGTGTATAGCGGGATAAAAACTTATTTACCTAGCCATCACGCCGCTTCTCCACAGGGGTAGGCAGAGAAAATGGAACACCAGATCAATCTAACTGAAAACAATCTTCACTTATTCAACATTCACGTATCTCCTCGTATATATTCACCAATTTCGACCTGACCACTTTCAACTATTTGAAATATTTGATCATGCTAAGTTTTCCCCTGCTCCTATTTCCATGTACTCGCATCATAAATTTGTTTAACTGTTCTTTTCTAACTTATTCGTTCCATATGTTTACATCATCTCATATCTGTCTTAATTTTATCCATAATATTCTTATCTAAACCTAACGTTTGTTCCTTATTTCATCATTCAAACAGCGTAACTTGTATGGTGGAATAAAAGCCCACAAATTCCCGTTTAAAGATATTAGATAATTAATTAATTTTGGGAGATTTAAACAACAATGTTAACCCAGACACTTTTCACAAAACAGGATCCAACTGTTATCATATATAGAAAAGTAACTTCAATCAGGCGAATATTAAACACTTTTTACATTGATGAAAATTCTAAAAACGTTTTTTTTTACCTAACTTAGAAGTGACTCTGAAATCTAGCTACGGTCTATGCAACACCTCTTATCATGACTGTGACTGTACTCAGGTTTCAACGTTTTAAGTTTAACAGCCTTTACCTACTCGTGAGTGGATTTACTCTTTATGTTTAAAGTTACTATAATTTCATGTAATTCATGAGTGAAAATTTTAGGCAAAAACATTCGCTCTAAAAACTCGCGTGTGCTGGTTGTCTTATAAATGTGTCTATGATTTTATACTTGACAGTTGACGTTGACAGTAGTTTGGCGGAAAACAATAATATTTTACTCTTTGATGTTACAAATTTGGACGGAAGTCGCCGATTATTTCATATTACAAATACATTACGCGGTAACAGTGTAGCCCCAAAATGGAATTTAAAGATATTTGTCGCTTATGCTTAAAAAATGGAGAATTTCAATCAATATTTTTCATCGAAAACGATATGCACTATGCGCAGAAAGTAATGATTTGCGCTTCTGTAGAGGTTAGACTTTTTAATATTGTTTTATTCTCAATATTATTAATATTTAAACCATTTACTTTGTGGTTAGTAATTTTTTTTTACATAAATGTTAGTAATATGAGTATATAACCACTCACCGAGATTTTTATGTCTACCGCTTTCGAGATGTACCCGTCTCTTCGTCTGGTCAATAGTACACAAAATAATACTTAAAACTACACATTTTGTGTGTAAATAGTGCTATGGTAGTGAAGGGTAGTATTGTTTGCATAAACATATTGTCGTGCAGTTTTTTCATCAACCCTGACCCTAATTATACTCAGTCTGCCGTTCGGCCCTCAGTATACTAATCACATGTAACCACAAAACAAGTTTTTGGCGTCTCTCGCGCTCAATCAAAAGTAAGCAATTAGAACGCTTATAATCGTCTCCCGCTCTCTACCAACAGTATGTAAAAAACGCCTTAAAGTGTTTCCCAAAATCAATCAGTTAGAAGCATTGTTAACTTTTTAGTATGGTAACACAACACTACTTATCATTCATCGTTTACTTTTCGTAATACCACTTAAAAACTCTACTTCACGACTACCGATTTCGCAATAACTATTCCATAATCAAATCAACTGTAGACCTTTTTTAAATCTGTTCATTAACATATTGTTGTCATGCAGTTTTTCCATCAACCCCGACCCTAATTATACTCAGTCTAATCACATGTAACCGCAAACCAAAGTTTTTGGCGTCTCTCGCGCTCTACCAAAAGTAAGCAATTAGAACGCCTATAATCGTCTCCCGCTCTTTACCAACAGTATGTAAAAAACGCTTTGAAGCATTTCACGCAAACAATGTGTTAATCTATTTTTTCATTTCAGATCTTGCCAGATGATTGCTTACCAGTGCTGATCTGTCATCCCTGTATTTCTAATTTGAAAATTGCATACAATTTCAAAAAGCAATGTGAACTCTCTGATGAGACATTGCGAACGCAAATATGTAAAGACAATGTAAAATTACCCCTGGATTCACCGATTGAAAATAAGCCACCAATTGGCAGCATCAGCGCTGATGACTTGGGTATCAAAATAGAGGATAATAGCAATTACGATGATGAAAAATTTTATGATTCTGATTTCGATGAAAGTGCCGATGCCATTCCATTGTTAAAACGAAAGAATAAAGTAAAAACACGACAGATTGAAGACTGTGCTGAAGAATCTATTTTAAAATTTGAAATGCCAATAGGTATGTAACGAATGCAGTTTGTTTATGATTCGTGTCAACTCTAGATTACGGGACGTTCGTAAAATTCACGATGGACATCTGATCTGTGTAGAGCACCGAGGCAACACATGTAAAGGATGTAGTTACAACTAGCATTTATCTTAATTTAAAAAATTAATATATACGCTAGTAAAATTATTTTATACTCAAATAACCTAATTTTATTTTATTTATTGTTTCGGCATTCACTTTGTGGTAAGACATGATGAAATTGTAAATGAAAACGCTTGTTGATTATTTTTAAAAAATTCAACACTTGAATATACCACTTAATGAGTTTTATTAAAATTTTTTTTAAATATATATATATATATATATATATATATATATATATATATATATATATATATATATATATATATATATATATATATATATGTATATATATACGCTACTATTGTACCATTTATATAAATATGTATAAAAGAATACATCAATTGCGACACATCAATTTATCAAGTTGTTTCAATCTACTTACATAGAAAAATGTTTTAAATGTTATATAAAAAATAAAAAATAATAATAATAAAAAAATATATGCTATAAAAATAAAACATTATATTGAAAGTAAACAATAACATAAATAAACTAACTTTTCAATCAAATATATATATGCCTAGTTTTGAAAACTTACAGATGTTTTCATCTTCTGGTAAAAATTAAAACTAACAAAAAAAATAATTTAGGGGTATATGTAGGGTAATAAATATAGGGTAGGGGGAGGGGGGGTTAAGGAACAAGATTTTTTGTAAAAGGAAACATAGATAATAATGGTGACGTATTTTGAAACAGAATATTATTAATTAATGTTTTATCTGATTTTAAATTTTTAATTCAGAATTTTTTTTTTTTATGAAAACAACTAAGTTTTCGAAACTAGTCGTATATATAAATAAAACTCATTAAGTGATCTATTGAAGTGTTTAATTAAAAAATAATAATCAACATGTCATTCCACAAAGTTAATGCCGAATTAATAAATAATAAAACGCTTATTTTTTTATCACTTGAGTATTATATTTAAATACAACATTTTGAGGTTGTCAAAATACTTGTTCACAAATCTGGATTATCTCCAATTCTAGGAGTTTTTTATATATATTTTTTTCACATCTCAACATAGATGAAGAAGAATATGGAAGTTACAAGAATTTTTAGTATTGTGGTTGTCAATCATGGGTAGAATTGGTGAATGTTACACATGTATAAAGTGATCTACGAAGAATACAATTTCTCTTACAATGTCAGATCACATTTCTTTCAGCGTCTCTCAAAAAAAGAGAAATTTTGGATCCGTTTTCGGCGGACGTCAAGTCCAATGATAAGAGTTTCGATACCAATAAAAAAGTGAGGAGAAAAAAGGAGCCTTCTCGCAAATCTCTCAATTACCAGTGCTCCGATTGTCCCAAGGCATTTAAATTCAAAAGCGAAATGGTCATACACACAAGAAGACATACAGGTATGGACAGGATAGTGTGATTATTTTTATGTTAACACCTTGTTGTCGGGCGGTTTGTACGGTACGACGCCATTTGTGAAAATTATAGCATCTTTCATCAACCCTGATCCTTCTTAGTATACTAATTAGGGTCGTATACACAACTCACCTAACACAGATAACCACAAACCCAATTCCGATCTGTACAATGCTTTTTGGCATCTCTCGCACTCTACCAAAAGTAACCAAATATAACACTTATAAGCGTCTCCCGCTCTCTACCAATAGTATTTAAAATACGCTTTTAAGTGTTTTCTGCAAAAAAAACCAACCATCAAGTCTCTTTCTGCAATGATAGACAGGAAGAACAACACGCCACACTAATCTAACTAACTAACTAACCATCACGCCGCTTCTCCGCAGGGTAGGCAGAGAGAATAGAACATCACACCACTCTGTCTTTGCAAACATTCTTCGCCTATTCCACGTTCATGCATCTCCTCATACATACCCGCCGATTGTTACGACTCCTAACCTGACCACTTACAAGTATTTTAAATATTTGATCATGCTAAGTTTTCCTCTGCTTTTATTTCCAAGTACGTTGACCTCATCCATTTTTTTTTCCTAACTACCTCATAAAAAGTAACCTTTCAAGTATTTGGCATACCAGGAGAGGATTGTGAGAGGAAGACCGAGAAAAACAGATCGTGCCATGTTTTTCTCGGTCTTCCTCTCACACTAATCTGTCTTCGCAAACAATCTTCGCCTCTTCCACATACATGCATCTCCTCATACCCGCTGATTATTCCGACTCCTAAGCTGACCACGCAGACTTGCGTTACACTTTACTTTCTTCTTATTGAGCTACTCCACGCTGAAGGTTGGTAGATTTTACTTTGTCTGTAGCCCCTCTTAATAAATTTTCATCGGGCTGTTTTGTTCATCAACCCCGACCCTAATTATGCTCTGGCAGTCTGCCGCCCGATCCTCGGTATACTAATCACAAGTAACCGCAAACTGAATTCCCATCTGTACGATAAGTATTTAACAGCTGGTTATCGTCTGTCCTCAGGAGAGAAGCCGTGGGAGTGCCGCGAGTGCAGCAAGACCTTCATCTCGGGCTCGGAGCTCAAGCGGCACTGCTCCTCCGTGCACTCGCAGCTGCTGCCCTTCTGCTGTCCCGTGTGCGGGCGGCACTTCACACTCGCCAGCGGCCTCAACACGCACATGCGCACGCACACGGGCGAGAAGCCTTACCAGTGAGATGCAATCATTAATATTCTTGTTTTTGTGCCTTTATTTTTACTGAGTTACTCTCACTTTGTTTAACCTAGCCGGCTCTAAGAGGGGGATCGAAATCTCCCACAAATAAATTTTATAATTAAAATGTAACATTGTTTTAAAATAACTATAAATATTTTATTATAACATAATTTAATGTCTACCGGTTTCGAAGCTAACCGTTTCCTTATCAAGACTGATTAATACTATTAATTAGTTCGTTAAATAGAGGTCTGTTATATCGAGGTTTTACTGTACTATTATTTAAATCTTCATCAATGTTTATCACCACTAGCTCCATTAGTATATCATCATTAGTACTCAAGTGTGTGACCAAGACCAAGGCTTGGTCGCAGGTCGTAGGGTGCAGCAAATCTTGGTCACAACTGTTGTCAAGAAAAGACGATTCAGTTTGTATGGCCATGTTATCCGCATGCCTCCCGAGAGCCGCCATCAAGCTTGCCTGTTTTACAAGGCATCAGGTTCCCAACCACTGCTGAAAATTGTTTGGCAGTTCTCATCTGAACTTTGGAACGCGGATCTGACTTGGGAGGATGCAAGGGAGCTGTAGGCCAACAGAAAAGTCTGGAGACAGTTTGTGGACTCCGTTTGCTCGACATAGGGAGCGGATATGGTAAAAGAAGGCTCAAGTATTATAGTTCCTCCAGCTCATCAAACTGTTTTGCTTTGATTGACAGATGCGCCGAATGCGGCGCACGCTTCTCGCAGCCGGGCTCGCTGCGCACGCACCGGCGCACGCACTCGGGAGAGCACCCCTTTGTGTGCGACGAGTGCGGCGGCGCTTTCACGAGCCACGGGGGGCTCGCACGCCACAAGCGCACGCACACGGGCGAGAGGCGAGCCCAGTGCAACGTCTGCGGTGAGGGACAACTCCATTACAACGCACCCAAAACAAATCACAATTTAAGTGTGAAAAACTATAGATGGTCCCAAAAACTAGCATGTGAAAGAAGGTGTTGTTGTTTCAAAATTAAAAATCATGTTTTCAGGTGTCTACCTAGTATGTTTACAAAATTATCATTTCATGTAGGTCTCTGCTAAATAAAAAAAACTTATAGACATTGCTTCTTTCACATGCTAGTTCTCAAACTAGAACGTGAAAGAAGGTGTAAATTGAATGATAAATATGATGTCCAAAATTCCAGTAGTGTGGTTGTCAATCATGGGTAGAATGGTGAATGTTAAATGTGTACAAAGCAATCACTCAAACCAAGCCCCGTAAATATTCTTCCATACTCTTTCTCACCTATGTTCATCTATATCAAAATGTAAGATAATAAAGTCATATGATTACACAAACTAGCATATGACAGGTTGTAAACCCTGTAATGTAAATACCCAGACTTTCATATTTTATCAATGTTGAGATGTTAATAAATTTAAATTTATTTTTGCAGGAAAGAAGTTTGTGTCAGTCAGTTACCTTCCGGAGCACATGAGGTCGCATACGGGAGAAAAACCCTTCCAGTGTAAGGTTTGTAACTAACTAATCATAACCTTGCTTCTATGATTGGATTGCGCCCAAAAGAGTTGACATGTGTTTGATTTCAGGAGTGTGGGAAGTGCTTCTCTCTGGCGGGTAATCTGTCCATCCACACGCGGACGCATCGCACGGATGGAGAACATGTGTGCGGCGAGTGCGGGAAGCCGTGCACCGACCTCAAGGTCCATATGAGGAAGCACACGGGCGACCGGCCGTACAACTGTCCATACTGTGAAAAAAAGTAAATTCCCTCTTTTTTTGTATTTAAGTTGTTAGCACTGTGGTTTGACAAGATATACTGTCGGCAACACTGCGAATTACGGTGCCATCTAGCAGCACCTCTCATAGCTTGTAGGATGTAAAGTTTTTTTTAATTTTAATTTTATTCTGTATATTAAAAGCATTGTTAACATTTTGGTATGGTAAAATAACACTCTCCTTATTGTTCATCCTTTACTTTATGCAATACCACTTTTAAAAAAACAAGTCGAGCGTCTACCCAACTACGCCAAGGTGCGTGTCTGATGATGTATCGCTCATTTGGTGCAACAATGACGTAATTAATAATAATAATAATTATAAAACCTTTATCCGCACCCCAATGGTGCATAGGGCACTGTGTCATATAAACGCAGTGTTATCTTGATCATTACACATGAAGGAAAGGTGATCATCCCTCTGCTTCAGGTACCAGTCCATGTTAATATTGAATAAATATTACAGTGAAATAATCACTTATATTTATTTTACCCCCCTTGAGAATAGAACCCGAGACCTCCAGAACGGTAGCCGAGCGTGCTGACCATTACACTACGGAGGCGGACAATTACACTTTGAAAACAAGTTAATGACGTAATTACACTTTGAAAACAAGTTAAACATGTGAAAATGTGCGGAAAGACTATTCACATGGGGAGAAACATGGACAGAATTGATTTTGTGGTGAAATGCGGCGAGATGGCGCGAGTGTCAGTGTAGAATTGAGCAAAATAACGCCATTTCTGTTGCTACAACGTCTGAATGGCATCTCCTGTAATATGTCTAAAAGTGTAATTACGCCATTGTTGGACCAAATGAGCGATATGATTTCTTGAGATCTACCTACTTGCAATTTTAAAAATTGTAATAGTTGCCATTTTGATTTTTTCAAGGTTCAAACAGTGCAGCAGTCTCAAGTACCACATCACCACGCACACAAATGAGAGGAAATATGAGTGCAAAATTTGCAATAAGAAGTTTAAAACCGCTGATGCCCTAAAGGTAATAGTTCTAGTGCTGACATTCATCTCTTTCTACCATTAATATGTATTCAGATGTGTAAATAATAAAAACCGCTTAGAGTGTCAGAAATGAAGACTCTAAGAAGCATATCAGGCAAGAGTCTTCGAGATAGAATAAGAAACGCCAGGATCAGGAAAATACGCAAGATGGAAGATGTCGTTAGGTGGGGAAGGCAACGAATGAGACAATGGTATGCGCATGTGAGGAGAACGGAACCATCCAGACTCCCCCACATTGCACCGTACGGCCAACCCCATGGTAGACGACTTCCGGGCAGACCACTAAAGAGTGGGATCGACAGCTGGGAATCGACATTGCAGAAGGCTAATCCCTCTTAAAACAGGCCACAAGGCCTACAACAAGATGAAGAAGAGAGGAAGAAGAAATTCCAAATGGATGGCTTGACTCTGCACACGACAAATTCTCCAGTTTTTTGGACATGTTGCGCGTGGCAATGAGGGTAGCCTGGAACGACTGGTTATGATGGGTAGCCTGGAGGGGAATAGAGGGAGAGGAAGATCCCCACACGATGGACCGATCAAGTTAAGGTGGTTGGAGCGCTACGTGCAGGGCACAAGGGATAACTGGAGAAGAGTCATTGCTTCCACAAGGGTCACAACCCTCAGTAATGAGGAATAAGACGGAGAAGAAGAATCCAGGTGTAATATGATAATTGACTGAAGTGAGTTTCCGAGTTCCTCCAGGGTATGCTTGACTACAATAGTTTAGAGACTAGAAGGAATGCATATTTGATAAGGCATTTTTATCCATTGTTGTGCGGTATGATCGATAATCCTGAAATTATCCGGAGCATTAGTCTGTATGTTCCCGATAGTTAGCTAAGACAGCGTCGGCATAGATTGTTTCCCATTCCTATATACAGGAGCAACCTGCCGATGGCTATGCCTGTAGGAAGAGCTACCGCTATGCTGAACAATATCACACCGGATATTGATCTGTTCCATGTGTCTGAGGGGGTATTCCGAAGCGGGATTCTTCTACATCTTTAACAAGTGTTCTTGCTTACTTTATAATTTTTGTTTTAATATATACATTTTAAATTTTTGTTTGTAATGTATATGTAATTTTTACTGAGTAAATTGAATTGAACATATATATTTTTATATTGTAGGAACATACAACGGTGCATACTGGGGAACGTCCATACAAGTGCGAGATGTGTGATCTATCATTCCGTGGCAATAGTTCCAAAAGAAAACATATCAAAAAATATCACACTGATCCTAGTCTGAAGCAAGATCTACAGCAGATGTCTAAAAAAACATGTAAAAATAATAAACGGGATGGATTAAACTTGCAAAATCTCTTTGAAACAGTCAAAAATGCAATTTGAATAAAGAAATAAAAAAAAAATTGTTTTAAATTTTCGGGCCAACTCTAATTCCCTCCTAAATGAATAGTGGAAACTTTTTTAATTCAATTTAAAAAAAGAATTATATCATAGTGTTGCCCGTGTTACAAAAATGTACCAACTAGTAGAAAAGTTTGTGTATTTTAGCACACTGTGTGGCGCTCTATTGAGCTTCCTAGCTTTTTATTCAAAATTTAAAACTCATTGCAATCAAATGTGCCACGAGTTGAAAAGGATTGATGATACACTTAAGGTTATAATTTATGTGAACTTCTCTTTATTTATATTTTATTATACTCCACACTTGCAGTAAATCATATATATAACAGAACAATTCTAAGAAATAAAGAAATTTTTGAGAAGAATAGGGAAGTCTAATCATTTAACATAGCTGTCAATGGCTAATTTAAGTGACCACTGTTGATAATGTAAAAAAATGTCATCTTCGTCCCATTCAGAGGTTAGAACCAAAAAATGTTGGCTAAAAATGGACTTTTTTGGTAGAGTATCTAAAAGGCGAATGGTACTAATGTACCTACATGGAAATTGACCAGTAGGTACTTAGGCTTATTTTTTTCTGTACTATATATAAATCTTTATTGAACAACCATATAATAAGTATTACTTTCACGCAGTTGGTACGCGTGGATGGAGCTTTGCATTTTTTTCGACCGCAGTGCTAGTTCCTGTCTTTTCGTAATGGCCGCTGGCTGACGTCACTGTGGGATCTTCTCCAGGTGGACTCGAACATAAACAGTTTCAAATGAATTCTCTGTGTTATTAGTGCGTTTTATACATTTAGGATAATGATTAAAATGGAAAGTGATAAGACTATAGAAGATGTGAACAGTAATTCGCAGGTATAGTGCCTTTATTTAAACTATGCGCGGGTCTTGTCAAAGTGTCAGAGGCTAAGCTTGAACCGCCATCTTTTCAACAACACATTTTGCCTCTTTTCTACTCGAATCGAGACGTTTGTGGCGTTTTGTGTGATTTCGTACCTACCGAATTGAGCGCCGTTCTTTGTATAACAGTGAAACAAATTTATGCGATCGGTTTCAGTTAACAGTGTCGTGTAATTCATGGAATCTGCTATTATTTGGTCCGCAATGCAGGGGCCGCCGTTCGCGTCGACTTGTCGCGAGTAATGCATATTTTGCCGCTGTATAACGCTGAAAAGATGAATAAATCACGGCTCGTAAGTGCGGGGAAAAGTTTAAAATCGGAAAATACTTTATGTCGGTCGTTTTATTAAGTTTTTTCGGGGGGGCTTCGGGTGGCTTCTTCGTTTTATGGCAAATGTCAAGAGCTGCCACGGACCGTGCGAAATTAGGCGACCTCTGAGAAAGAGAAAACGGTCTCAGCGTTGTGTATTTGTTTCGTGTTGCAATGTATTGTGCGGCCAAATCCTTAATCCGGATCACTTCCGCTAGTATTGGTAGTAAATAAATCGAACAGGAAGTAAATTTGGAATGTTCCGTTATCCGCATGAATCATTTAAAAAATAAACATTTTTTATTTGTACGGATTACATGCACGTATATTTGTACTGGTCATTGTGTTTTGTTTTTCCGTGAGTGAATGACTCCTTTATTGGAAGAAAAAAAGAGTCAAATATACATACAAGTGTCTCTTTCTATTAAGATTATCATCAATGTCCTTTTTTTCTGATAATAATGAAATTATTGATACTTAATTTGATCGTCATGATTATTTAAATAAAAACATTTGTATTTTAATGGTTCTTATATTGGAGTAAATAGGGCACTATTAGTTTGATACAGTGTTATCTTTATCGTAAACTAGGTTAATTTACCATCAAATAGAAAAATGGATTTCTTTAAGAAAATATATTTTATTTTGGCTTTTTCTGGTTCCAACCCTAATGTATGGAAGCGAAGCATGGAGTTGGCAAAAGAAGGATGAAATAAGACTGGATTTAGTTGGAATGCGACTATCAGTGCAGCAATACCATGTGTGGTAGATGTTCCAATTGTGATATAAGGAAAGAATGCAAGGCTGAGATAAACATTACTGATGAAATTAAGAAAGGTGTGTTGAGATGGTTTGGACATGTGGATTGAATGAGCGAGGAAAGAACGGTGAAACATATTTATAAAAGGAATGTAGTTGATAATAGTAGCATCGGAAGACCGAGTAAAACTTGGCATAATCAAGTATTTTAAATACTTAGTGGTCAGGTCAGGAGTCAGAATAATCGGCGGATGTATATGAGGAGATGCATGAATGTAGAAGAGTCGAAAGTGTTTGCAAAGTCAGATAGGTGTAGCGTTCTATTCTCTGCCTAATAATAATAATAAACTCTTATCCGCACCCCAATGGTGCATAGGGCACTGCGTCATATAAACGCAGTGTTATCTTGATCGTTTACACATGAAGGAAAGGTGATCAGCCCTCCGCTTCAGGTACCAGTCCAGGGTAATATTGAATAAATATGACAGTGAAAAAATCACTTATATTTATTTTACCCCCCTTGGGAATCGAACCCGGGACCTCCAGAACGGTAGCCGAGCGTGCTGACCATTACACTACGGAGGCGGACAAATTCTCTGCCTACATCATCTCAACTTGTTCTAATATTATGTCTTCACTCATTGGATTCACATGCCCAAACCATCTCGACACACCTTTCTTAATGTTATACGCTAGAAATCCTTAAGACCGTTTTGTAAATCATTTTGCTCCTATTCCAAATGGCATTCTATCCTCTCGGCCAAGCCCTGAAAGAGAAACAACGTGATAGTAAGGTCTAATTAAATAAAAAAAAAAAAACAAAGGAATCGCTACTGATGTAAATTATTTAAGGGTTGCTATGGATACTATTCACTTTGTTACTTTATTACTTTGTCCGCCTCCGTAGTGTAATGGTCAGCACGCTCGGCTACCGTTCTGGAGGTCCCGGGTTCGATTCCCAAGGGGGGTAAAATAAATATAAGTGATTTTTTCACTGTCATATTTATTCAATATTACCATGGACTGGTACCTGAAGCGGAGGGCTGATCGCCTTTCCTTCATGTGTAAACGATCAAGATAACACTGCGTTAATATGACACAGTGCCCTATGCACCATTGGGGTGCGGATAAGGGTTTTATTTATATATATATTTACATGGATACTATACTGTACAATGTATTTCATTGTTTTCTGCTACAAAGTCCACATACTTTGTCCCTTTCTCACATTGTAAGTTCTTTCTCTCTCTCTCTCTTCCCTTTCTCTTTCTCTCATCCACACACATACGCAGTGGCATGTATTAATAAGGTACAGTGAAATTGATGTTTAAAAAAAAATCTACCGTCCTTTGTGAAATATTTGAGTAACTAAAACTAACTAACCATCACGCCGCAGGGGTAGGCAGAGAGAATAGAACGCCACACCACTCTGTCTTCGCAAACATTCTTTGCCTCTTCCACGTTCATGCATCTCCTCATACTCAATCTGCCCCCAATAGTGCAATAGGGCACTGCACTATCAAAACAGTATTTTTTTGCTTCGTGCTTCACTCCCATGCATTGAAGTTGGCACCAGGACTCCATTTTGATGTTGGCACCGCCAGTTCAACTCATTTACTAATATATACAAACTTTTATTTATTTAAACTTCATGTACAGAAAAGAAGTACATTGGCGGGCTTATTGCTAAAAAGCAACATCTTCCCACCAACCAAAAACAGACTAGTGATATTGGCCAAAACTTTTGATACCTTTTATAGCTGTTTGCAATCAGAGGGTAGATAGTACTTGAATATTAAAAAAAAACATAAATAACAAATTGATGATAATAAGTAAGGCAAAGGAAAAAGGGAGTTTAAGGAAGGAGGTAGAGGGAAAAACTAAGGGAGGAAGTTTATGGACAGTTAGGATTCTAATGATAGATAGTAAAGTCTCAGACGCTTCTTAAAAGTTATTAGAGAATTTTTAATTAACGTTTTACTTAGTAAATATCACTACTTCTTAAAATCCACCGTGACACGTGTTTCAAAGCATTCCGAATCATTTTCAAACACCGTACATCATTTTCAAACACCAAACGGTGTTTAAAAATGATGCGGAATGCATCGCAACACTTGTCACAGTAGATTTTAAGAAATAGTGGTATTTACTATGTTAAACATTAATTAAAAATGGACAGATTTGGGCACAAAGTGACTGCCGAATCATTTAATGAAGTTATTAGAGAAGTTAGCTTATGGATAAGAGTTGCACGTGTGTGCGTGATGTGGTAATGATCACTTTTACTTCCTGACTAGCCGGAGACAGAGACAGAACTATAGATGAGTCATGCCTGCTTAATCGCGGCTCGTAACTGTAGTTTCTGTACTCTCTCTGTCCGGTTCCGCTTCGTCGATGCGCTGAGTACTTTTTGCTCACCTCACCGCTTGCCTTGTGGATAATGATTGAGACAGGTGTCGACAACCATTAGATATGGGGTTTAAAAAGTGTTTGAGGTGATAGGGTGTCCAAACTTAAAACACAGTAAGGGAAGTTTTTTGTAGTAAGTGTTTTTTTTGCATTTTTGAACTAAGTAGAATCTACTTAATCCAAAAATGCAAAAAAACGTACTATAAAAAAATGTCCTTTACTGTGTTTTGAGTTTGGACAGCCGTGATATGTTGCCATTTTATAACTACATGCATTTAAGTTTCAATAAAATTGTAATTGGCTCTCTGACCATTTGTTTGCCTGTTCTGTTGGCCAAACTGAAATGGAAAAAAACATATCGCTCACTCCTTTCAACAACGTCATAGATCAAAAATTGACAATTTTCAGTTGTGCATGTTTTCGGAATGCCCAGAAAATGTACTATATCCCAGCAAAAGCGGCATATTTTTAACTTTATATTTACCCGTTACAGGGCATAAAGTGTTGTTTTTGCATTTTGAAGAAAAGGTATTGTTCAATTATTTTTTTAAATATACTAAATATTTTTCAAATGGAGAAAAAACATTCAGGTTTCACCTAAAAAGATCTGTTGCACAGTAAAAAGTTTAATAAGTGGCTTGATATTTGTTTTTAATACATTTTATTATTTTTAAACTTTAAAAACAATCTCCTGAAAAATCAAGTTTTTGTATAAATGACGTTGTTGAAAGGAGTGAGCGATATCTCACAAATTTGCGATGCACAAAAGTTGAAAGATATGCTTGAAAGTAAATGCCATTCAAGTCTTGGGATATTTAACACTAGAGCCGGTAATAAATTCGCAACGTAATTAACCATCACGTCATTTCCCCTCAGGGGTAGGCAGGTCTTTGCTAACATTCCTCGACTCTTCCATATTCATGCATCTCCTCAGCCTTCTTCTTGTGTCCAGTATTAAACAAAGGCCTCCCTCTTGGACTTCCACAGTGCTCTCTCTTCCAGTGCAGGCCCGCCACTAATATTTATATTGACCCTCTTGGGAATCGAACCCTGGACCTCCAGTGCGGTAGCCGAGCGTGCTGACCATTACACTGCGGAGACAGACTAAGGAGTGTAACCCCTCAAAATGTATAAATGACGAATATAACACATTCATATTCTTTTCAATCCTTTATAATTCACTGCTCTTGATGCAATATTACTCCATTCTATTACTTGTTTATTCATTTAATTATTTATTCATTGTATAGTACCTTAAGAAACTCTTATATTAGTATGTGAGATCCGAATCCTGGATTATAAAAAAGCTTCTTTACATCTCACCAATAGATGTCTCTAGTGAAGTTCTAGTGATTCAAGAACAAGGTTTCTAAATTGGTTCATATATATAGAACATCCAAGAATTTGAGTAGTGTGGTTGTCAATAATGGTTAGAATTGGTGAATGTTACACGTGTGTAAAGTGATCACTTAAACCAGCCTATGATGGTCGTCAGCCCCGTAAATGCCCAGACTTCTTATTCTTTCTTGCCCATATTCTTCTTCATCTTTGATGAGATGTCAAAAAATAATATGAAAATAACTCCTGTAATTGGAGATAATCCAGATTTTGTGAACAAGTATTTGGACACACTGAAAATGTTATACAGTACCTAATATAAAAATACACTAATAGAGAAACAAAAAGTCTTAAACATAAAATAATAATAAAATAACAAATAGTAACTATGACGGTCGTCAGCCCCGTGAATGCCCAGACTTCCATATTCTTCTTCATCTTTGATGAGATGTCAAAAAATAATATGAAAATAACTCCTGTAATTGGAGATAATCCAGATTTTGTGAACAAGTATTTGGACACGCTTTAAAATGTTGTAAACAAATAGTAAGCACTGGTAAATACACGTCTCCTTCACACACTATCAGCGAGAGAGAGTGAAACATTTAAATTTATCCATTATAACATGGACAAGAAATGCTGAGAAAGTACAGACTTCAGGGTGGATATATTAAATAAATCTATACTTTCAAAAGCATTGGCTAACATGTGAAGCCGCGGATTTGGAGAAAACATGGCGTAGTTTGCATTATGTAAGAATACTGCAAATACGGATTTTTGTCTAGTACCTCTTCGACGCACGCTAAGCTTTATTCGATTTATCAACGTGTTGTCATTTCAGTATCCGTAGCAATAACACTGATGTAAAAATATTTATTGTATTGGTATGATAGGCATTTTTCATCAGTCAATATCATTGTTTGAGAATAAAGATTATTGTAAAATTTATTACCTTCCGTAAAACAGTTCTAGATTGGTGTCATCGTGAAGTAGGTTGCACATAAATGGCATAGTCCCCCATTGGCCACTTGTGTTTTTTTTTTTCACAAAAATAACTAAAAATATGAGTTTTTTTTTTAAGAGTCAAAATAATTTTTAGTTAAAAAAAAACAAAACTGAAGCAACAAAAAATATTACAAAAAAACTTGATCTATCGATATAAAGAAAAATATAACAAGTGGAGCGAATGGATAACGAAGAAAATATATATGGCGAATGTGAGAGGGAAAACAGAACGAGGACGACTGTAAAAGACTTGGCACGATCAGATCAAAATCTGGTGGTGTCATAAGTCTGCGTAATCGGAGGGCATGTATGACTAGATGTAAGGATGTGAAGGAAGCGAGGAGTGTATGTCAGGAAAGAAGAGTGTGGCATTCCATCCCTTCTGCCTACCCCTGCGGAGAAACAATGTGATGGTAGTAGTAGAAGTAGTAAAACAAGTAACTATAATAACTAAAAGAAAATGATAAAAATTATATTTAAAAAAAACAATTCATTTATGGAAGAATTTTCAATAAAAAGTGGTCAGTTCATGTTGTATGTCGTAGAACTTTGAACAATATTACCTCAAAATTAGGTCACGGATGCCACTAGAAGGATTTTACTAACCAGAACCAAATTATGTGTTAAGCCAGTCAAATGCCAGGTCGTATGCCCTGGGATGCTCAGGCATCCATCTTCAAAGGATATATCGTTCACTCATTTCAACAATATCATATATCAAAAAACTTGATTTTTCAGGAGATCGTTTTTAAAGTTTAAAAATATAATATAATGTATTAAAAATAAATATCAAGCTATCTTTTTAGGTAAAACCTGAATGTTTTTTCTCCATTTGAAAAATATTTACGATATTTAAAAAAATAATTAAACGATACCTTTTCTTCAAAATGCAAAAACAACACTTTCTGCCCTGTAGCGGGTAAATATTAAGTTAAAAATATGCTGCTTTTGCTGGGATATAGTACATTTTCTGGGCATTCCGAAAACATGCACAACTGAAAATGATGATTTTTGATATATGACATTCTTGAAAGGAGTGAGCTATATGTTTTATTTCAAGTTGAGACACCTATAATATTAAAAAATCGTTTTACAATTTACTTCCTATGCAAGGCTCTTACTCTTTGTTATTCTGATTTCATCAATGGATGTGTCTTTGTTTGATTCCAGTTTCCCGTGACTGTCCTATATGATTCCAATAGAAGGAAAGATTCCGCGGGAACGCAGGAGCGAGAGAGAGAGGCCCACAGGGCAGAGAGGGAGGCATGCCTCTCCTACTTCTCGGGATGGAACGAAGCCGACCAGGTATGTGCACTTATCTCTTAACACATTGACTACCAAAAGCCAACTAATCGGCTTTTCGTTGCCAACTGTAAACGACCAAACACCGATCAGTCGGTTTTTCTACCCTTCTTACTGGAAATAACTCGCAATGGATCTTTGTCAGACGGGAGGAATATCTAATTTAACATACTCAACCTATAAAGGATTGTATTAGACTCATGAAGTGTTTATAACAGCCGATATATTTAATATTTTCATTCATCATTTTCTTTTGGAGAATCCGCCTTTGAAAAAACGTTATTTCAGTAAGTTGGCAATGAATGACGTCACAGAAACGATGGACTTATTTTAATGTTGGTGGCATTGCTTGGATGTCTATGCGCCTCCAACACCACATTACGAAGGCATCGATTTGTCTCTTTTCTGCTGCTTTTATAGTCCATGTTTCAGCAGCATGGAGAAAAATGGAGTGGACCAAGCTCCTGACAAGCTTAACCCTTACTGGTCCTATGTGAAATCTCATTCAACATCGATTTTTTCCTCTTAGGTCCCATGTCGGATGATATTTGACATTTTTTTCATCAAAAGTATTATTTATTTAAATTCCAAGCTTAGTCACTCGTATCTATTACAACAGTATGTGGAGCAGAGGACAAAAGATTTTTTTCCCAATATTATTAATATTTAAAGCATTTACTTTGTGGTTAGTCATTTTTACTTATTTATTTTTTTACAAAAATGTTAATATTGGTATATTATAACCTCTCACCGAGACTTTTATGTCTACCGGTTTCGAAACCGGAAACATAAAAATCTCGGTGAGTGTTTGTATACTAATATTATTATCATTTTTGTAAAAAAATAAATAAGATTTTTTCGAATTGGAATGTAAGTGTCTACCTAGATTTTTTTTTTAATTTTGGGGTGCCGGAAAGGGTTAAGTTAGTTCATTAAAACTCAAAAGGGTGTTTTATTTTTATATTTGAACGATTGTTTCAGGTTGAATTTGTGAAACAATTACTGGAGCGAATGTGCCACTACCAACATGGCCACATCAACACATACCTCAAGCCGATGCTGCAGAGAGACTTCATCACCTTGTTACCAAGTGAGTATACTCTCCGTCTGGTGCGCTTTTCATCTTTTCATCCAAACATCCACATGCTTCTCCAAGTTCCATGTCAGGGAGAACTGTTGATTTATGTATTCATTTCTAAATCAAACACAGATTTTTTGAGTCTACTAAGTTGTATTTTATTAAAAAAACACATAAAAATTTATATCCTGACAATTGTTTCGCCTAGTTATGGCATTTTCAAACAAATGTGAAGATTGGGTATGGTCGTACATATACGTCCAATACAAAACATGATTTATGACGTGATTTATATCAAAACATGTTCAAAACATGATTTATGTCAAAATTGCCAATGTTGCGATAAATCATGTTTACAGGTGTAAATGTTTTTTTATTTTATTTTTTTATTCAAGAAAATATGTTGCTAATAGCATTGACTATGATATAATAATCAAACCCTTATCCGCACCCCAATGGTGCATAGGGCACTGCTTCATATAAACGCAGTGTTATCTCAATCGTTTACACATGAAGGAAAGTTGATCAGCCCTCCGCTCCAGGTACCAGTCCAGGGTAATATTGAATAAATATGACAGTGAAAAATCACTTATATTTATTTTACCCCCCTTGGGAATCGAACCCGGGACCTCCAGAACGGTAGCGTGCTGACCATTACACTACGGAGGCGAACAAACAACTGACATTTGCTGGTGGAACTGCATTTTATAGAATAAAATTACTAGTTAGAGTACATGGTCAGTAAAATTACATAGTTGTTATTTTATTCTATAAATACTACTACTACCATCACGCCAAACTTTTGTTTTGGATTTCTGTTCTTATGCATGGATTCTGATCCTAGACTTAAAAAAAAAAATTATTTCCATTTTAAGCTTTTAAAGTTTGCTTTTGTCTGATTTACGTCGATAAGTGCGTTTCAAAGATTTTAATTGATCTTATGAGCAACAGTTGGTAGCGCATTGATAAACCCGAAAGAAAATTGCATATTATATATGAAAGGTACAGTAGTGTATACTCTGTCCGCCTCCATAGTGTAATGGTCAGCACGCTCGGCTACCATTCTGGAGGTCCCGGGTTCGATTCCCAGGGGGGGTCAAATAAATATAAGTGATTTTTTTCACTCTAATATTTATTCAATATCCCCCCCTGGACTGGTACCTGAAGCGGAGGGCTGATCACCTTTCCTTCATGTTTTAACGATCAAGATAACACTGCGTTAATATGCAGTGCCCTATGCACCACTGGGGTGCGGATAAGGGTTTGAAGAAGAAGAGAAAGTGTTTACTTGTCTATCATAGCTATTACAACCACCCTTGTGTATATATTAGTTTTATTTATTGTTTCAGCATTAACTTTGTGGTAAGACATGTTACAATGATTAAAGAAAACACTTCGTTTTTTACCACTTGAGTTTTATTATAATAAATAAATTAGTCTATAATAAAACTCAAGTGGTAAAAAACGAACTTTTTTCTTTAATCATTATATATTAGTTAGAAAATGGCATCAAGATAATTTAAATGGGATGTTAATTCATTCTGTTTTATTTGCGACGAGTTTTAGTGTAATTGGAGACAATCCAGATTTGTGAACTAGTATTTGGGGCACACTCAAAATGTTGTTAATATTACCGCATTGTATAAATAATAATAATGACTTGATTAGACAATGCATCTGGTGAATAGCAATAAAGCTTACTGGCCTAAAAGAGTGGTGGTGTTGCAGTTAAGGGGCTGGAGCACATAGCGGAGAGCATCCTGTCGTACCTGGACGCGCGCTGGCTGTGCGCCGCGGAGCTGGTGTGCCGCGAGTGGCAGCGCGTCATCTCCGAGGGCATGCTCTGGAAGAAGCTGGTCGAGCGCAAGGTCCGCACCGACTCCCTGTGGAGGGGGCTCGCCGAGAGGAGGGGATGGTTAGCATCGTAACTATTGCATAAGTACCTAGAACTAGATAGCTACATAAGGACCCTCGGTCCATTTACTTCCCCTAAACTGCGCTACGTGCAGCGTGGTGGAGGGGTAACTGGAGAAGAGTCATTGCATCCACAATGGGTCACAACCCTCAGTAATGAGGAATGAGACATAGGAGTCCATTTAATCTAATCGCAGTAGAAAAAGTGCTTGAAGTTTTACACGAAGTTTTACTGTCCAGCAATCCGGTTGGCATGATAAAACGGATGATTGGCTTGTGCTTTTGTAGGTGATCACGATGCGCTTAAATTCCATCTCGCTGAACTGTCATAGTCGCTTTTATTTTTAATAACCGGACGGTAAAATTCGTAACAAAATAATACTCTTTTTTGTGTGTATTAGGTTAAAATCATTAAAAAGAAAAAAAAATGTATTATAAAAGAACTCCACCGACAAGACACACAAGGTGGCTTGGTGGGTCTCTGCAAAAAATTGTTTTAAATATGTTTAAATTGTGATTTAAATAAATGTGTACTTTATAAATTTAATTAACTTTGTTTTCACCACTTTTTTTTGAAGAAAACATTAAAGAAATAATGTATTATTGATATACATGTTAAACCCTGATGATGACAAGGTTCTTGTCGTAACCGGTTGGTTTAATTGTATTAATAAAAAAAAGTGGTGAAAACAAGGTTAATTAATTTTATAGTTTATAAAATGTGCCACAAAGTATCTGTGGAAAACATTCAAGAAATGTATACTATTTATGTTTTAAAAAAAAGGTAAAAAACAAGTGTTTTATTTATAATTTATTACATCTCTCACTTATTATTTTTCAAAGACTCGGATTCTTACAAACTGTAATTTTTCATCAACCCGGCTGGCTATGTATAGAATATAACGTTGGACGTCTTGTGTTTCAGGATACAGTTCCTGTTCAAGCCCAAACCCGGCTCTCTGCACCCCACACACTCCTTCTACAGAGCGCTCTTCCCGCAGATCATACGGGACATAGATTCTATTGAAAACAACTGGCGGATGGGTAGACACAACCTGCAGGTAAGTCGCACACTCTCTATGTTGCACGGGGCACTGCGCCCAGTCGATACGATGTTAACATGTTGATCATGGTTTTTACGAATTATGACACAGAAGCTCTAGACGCGGGACATCAGGTAGACTGTTCATATAATGACTTCGCCAAGGCCTTTGATACAGTCAACCATGATGTCTTATTGAAGAGGCTGTATGAGATCGGTTTCTCGGATGGTATGCTAAAATTAATGGCGAGCTACCTTCAAAACAGAAACCAATACGTCTCCTACGGTCTATTTGCGTCAGAGTCCTTCAATACTTTCTCGGGTGTCCCGCAAGGCTCTAACCTGGGTCCGTTATTGTTTTCTATTTTCATTAATAATATTAAGAATGTAATTTTAAACTCACGGTTTCTGTTATTTGCGGATGACCTAAAGGTTTTCTTAAAGGTGACAACTTTTGACGATTTTCATCTTCTCCAAGCAGATATATCAAATATATGTGAATGGGGAAGACGAAACAAACTAATGCTTAATGTTTCTAAGTGTTCGGTCACGTCTTTCACTAGGGCCCAAAAAACATTATTTTATCGCTACAAAATGAACGACCAAAATCTGATGCGAGCGTCGAATGTTAGGGATCTGGGCGTTAGGTTTGTGAGCACCCTGACATTTCACCATCACATAGAGGCAGTCAGTGGTAATGCATTGAAAATGCTAGGATTTCTTCTGCGTACTGCCAGGGTTTTCGAAAATACCCGCGTGCTGAGAACTCTTTATAACTCCTTGGTACGAAGTTGACTCGAGAGTGGCTCCATGATTTGGGGGCCACACGAGCTTAAGTACTCTCTTATGGTAGAGAAAGTCCAAAAGAAATTTTTGAGGTATCTCTACATGACAGAGTACGGCTATTATCCTTGGCTCTATCCGACCCAGTTTCTCCAGGGTATGCTTGGCTACAATAGTTTAGAGACTAGAAGGAATGTGTATTTGATTACGATATTTATCCATTGTTGCGCGGTATGATCGATAATCCTGAAATTATCCGGAACATTGGTCTGTATGTTCCCGATAGTTACCTAAGACAGCATCGACATAGATTGTTTCACATTCCAATACCTGCCGATGGTTATGCCTGTAGGAAGAGCTACCGCTATGTTGAACAATGTCTCATTGGATATTGATCCGTTCCATGTGTCTGAAGGAGTTTTCCGAAGTTGGATTCTTCTACACCTTTAGCAATAGTATTCTAGCTTATTCTCTATTTTTGTTAATGTATAGGATTTAAATTTAAGTTTGTAATGTGTATATTATCTATAAATAAAATAAATTGAAATTGAAATCATTAATGTCGTGTTGCGTTTTCAGAGGATAAACTGCCGTAGTGAGAATTCCAAAGGAGTATACTGTTTACAGTATGACGACCTCAAAATAGTTTCCGGCCTTCGGGATAATACAATTAAAATATGGGACAGAAAAACGTTACAATGTACAAAGGTAAAATATACATTTTATTTATTAAAACTTTGTTGTCGGGCGGTTTTGTTCATCAACCCCGACCCTAATTATACTCTGGCAGTCTGTCGTCCGACCCTCAGTATACTAATCACAAGTAGCCGCAACACCCGATTCCCATCTGTACAATGTTTGCAGGCGTCTCTCTCGCTCTTCCTAAAGTAAGCAAATAGAGTGCTTATAAGCGTCTCCCGCTCTCTACCTACGATGTTAGACGTATGTTCGACGCTTTTAAGCTCTTTATTTCAAATTTTGTTGAAATTATAGGAAGATTATAATATGACCCTAATAAGTATACTAACTAGAGTCAGGGTTGATGAAAAAACTGCCCGACAACAATGTGCTAACCCATTGCACCACTAATAAAGATGACATAATTTAACAACATTTTGAGTGTGTCCAAATACTCCAATTACAGGAGTTATTTTCATATTATTTTTTGACATATATTTTTTGACGTAAATGCCCAGACTTCCATATTCTTCTTCATCTTTGATGAGATGTCAAAAAATAATGTGACATAATTTGTTCATACAACACACTATTTAATTTTGACACATTTTCTTATTACAATAAGATTAAGACCAAATTACACACAAAATAAAAACATAAAAGCATAATTTTTTGTTGTTGTTCGTAAGCTAGATCATTATGACTCACCCCCAGGCAGTTTTAAAAGTGTGTCCAGTTCAGAGTTGTGAAAGTCATTCAGTTTTAATGTAAAAAAATCACTTTGAAGACAAACCGGCGAATCGCCGGCTCTGTGAGTCAGTGACAAATTGACCTTGGCCGACGATTCGCCGGGTCTGTGTTGCAATGGGTTAATAATACAGGGGTTCCCAATCTTTTTCAGCCCGCGGCGCACTTACAAGTTTACTTAAGTAAGCTATTTGGAATAGATAATGTGACTATATACATATCGCTCACTCCTTTCAAGAACGTCATAAATAAAAAAAAACTTGATTTTTCAGGAGAATGTTTTTAAAGTTTAAAAATATAATACAATGTATTAAAAATAAATATCAAGCCACTAATTGAACTTTAAAACGTAGAACGGGGCTTCTTGAACTTTGATGTGTTACTTGAGCCCAGTACAAAAAAATATTTAGATTGTGGTATCGATCAAAGTATCGTGACAATAAGTCGCTCACTCCTTTCAAGAACGTCATATATCAAAAAACTTGATTTTTCAGGAGAACGTTTTTAAAGTTTAATACAATATATTAAAAATAAATTGCTAGCCTTATTGAACTTTTTACTGTGCAACAGATCTTTTTATGTAAAACCTGAAGGTTTTTTCTCCATTTGAAAAATATTTAGTAGATTTAAAAAAAAAAATTAAACAACACATTTTCTTCAAAATGCAAAAACAACACTTTCTGCCCTGTAGTGGGTAAATATTATGTTAAAATATGCCTCTTTTGCTGGGATATAGTACATTTTCTGGGCATTCCGAAAACACGCACAACTGAAAATTGATGATTTTTGATTTATGACATTCTTGAAAAGAGTGAACGATATAGCAGCCCTAGTTTGGGTTGAATGCCTGGTAGAATGGGTGGTAGTACAGAGTGCCTCCGCCGGCTTGCAGGTGCTGACGGGCCACACGGGCTCGGTGCTGTGCCTGCAGTACGACGAGCGGGTCATCATCAGCGGGTCGAGCGACGCCACGGTGCGCGTGTGGGACGCGCTCACGGGCGACATGGTCAACACGCTCATCCACCACTGCGAGGCCGTGCTGCACCTGCGCTTCACCAACGGGCTCATGGTCACCTGCAGCAAGGTATTATTAACATGACTGCAAATCATCTCAGAGATATTGGTTTTTGTTTTTAAATACCTGGTTTGAGTTTATTGATCAATGTACTAGTTTCGAGAACTACAGTTTGTCATTTTCTATTACATTGAAAGCTGTCCCATCGCATTCCCAGATCTGATACGGAAGCATCTAGGCTTCCTAATGTTGTTATTATTCACCCTATACTTTTATTCTTAAGGCCCAATTTACGTTGAATTGCAACTTGATTTTCACTAAACCCAGGTAGCATTTGATTAATTTTTTCTTAAAAAACCGTTTTTGTATTGAAAAAAAAAGTTTTTTTTCGAAATGCTTACGGTTTTGAAAAGAAAATAGTTTTTAATAGGTAAGGAATTATAAAAATATTTTTGGTTCGATCTATAACGCTTCTCTTTTTGTTGTGGTTGATATTATTCGCAATCATGGATTACATGCAGTTTTTACGTTTTTTGTTTGTCTTACTGTTTTACAAAAAAATAAATTCAAAACATTTTTTCAATACCCCCAATTTGTACGTTCGCTCCATTTAGGTTTTTGTATGCAAAAAAACTCATCTACACGATTTTTACAAAAGATAAATAAATTTAAAATGTTTTTTTCAACACCCCGCATTTATATTTTCCCTCCATTCACATTTTTTTTCCTTTAGTCCCGTAAAAAAAACTTAAAATAGGGATTTCACTGTACTTGTTAGTATTTTTCTTCTTCCTTGCTACATCCCAACTTGTCATCTTTGTAGACTGCTGGGGTCAGCTCTCCTCGTCCTCATGTTGTAGGCCCTTCTGTCATGGACAACGTCACCGAGGCCATGCCTTCAAACCATCTCCTCTCTTTGCAGCATCCATGAATTTTTTGGTCTTCCTCTAGATATCTTTCGAGGAAGATCCATTTCTATTGCTTAGTTTACGGCATGCTCGGGTTCTCTGCGTCCTATATGCCCATACCATCTCAATTGTCTTTCTTCTACCTTCCTGAGGGAATATGAAGCTTGGTAAGAAACTATGAATTGCCGTGTATTTGAGATTGCGATGTTTGTTTGCGCAGGACCGATCGATCGCCGTGTGGGACATGACGTCGCAGACGGAGATCACTCTGCGGAGGGTGCTGGTCGGGCACCGAGCCGCCGTCAACGTGGTGGACTTCGACGAGAAGTACATCGTGAGCGCGTCAGGCGATAGGACAATCAAGGTACGCCAAGCCACCAACATACTTTTCTGCCTTTGAAATGGGGCCGTTGGAGAAGGTAAAAATACCCTTCCCGTCCTTAAGCATGGATCGAACTAACGGGTAGAAATACCTTTCCTGTCCGTAGCGTATTAATTTAATAATTTATCATCAAAATCTTAAGTTAGAAAAAAACATAAATCGAGAAAAATTAACAATTACCATCCCAATCAGGTAACTGAAAAAGTAATAGCTACCCATAAACCTTTTCCTTACGGTGCTAAAATCTAGAGATATGTATTTTGTACACCGTATGAAAATGTGATTTAAAAACCGGAAAAATGTGAATATTCTTCAATGTTGCTTTTATTGACCATAGTTGATGTTGACTTTGGTTAGTATCTAAAAACATGAAAAAAAATCACACGTAAAGCACGGCACGCACGCACACACTGGGAAACGTGATTTTATATCAGAAATTATTTATTTCCGTCGCTGCAAATGAATAACTTTATATTATAATACTTTCATGTAATACATAATTGTATTACAGAAAAAATTTGAGCCCGTATCTATTAAACTTTATATTGATATTCTAATTTTTTAAGTCGATTTGTAGTAAATACATATCATCGGGAGGGAAAGGTTAACACACTTCTAGAAGTGTGTTAACCTTTCCCTTCTTTTCTGTCTCTAGTTTGAATCGCTGTATATTTGTGTTGTGTTATGACGTGCGCGCGTTGCAGGTGTGGAACACGAGTTCGTGCGAGTTTGTGCGCACGCTGAACGGGCACAAGCGCGGCATCGCGTGCCTGCAGTACCGGGACCGCCTCGTGGTGAGCGGCTCCAGCGACAACACCATCCGCCTCTGGGACATCGAGTGCGGGGCGTGCCTCAGGTACCTACCATCCGAAGCTCTCTCTTTCTCTGTTGAAGTGGATCTATCTTCATCATTCCCGGCAGACCTCTCTTGCAAAGCAATAGATGGATCATAATGTGTTATTATTGGCTAATAATTCAATATGAAAAATCACAAGACTATCGGTAACATTCTGATTGAAATCTGTAGAGAAGTAAGGGAGATATTAAGGTTTAAACTTTAGATATTTGAAAAAAACCAAAACGGACGTCGCTATATGTTATCAGGTGTGTATCCCTTGATGTATCTGCTTTATAGACATGTTATAGTAGTAGTGTGGATTCGTTTCTGTGACGTCATTCGTTACCAACTTACGAAAACAACGTTTTTACAAAGGCGAAATTTGCAAAAGAAAATGATGAATGAATACATTGATTATATCGGCTGTTATAGACACTTCACGAGTCTTACACAATCCTTTATAGGTTGTGAGTATGTTAAATTAGATATTCCTGCCGAGTGATTATACCCTTTGGATATATTACCCAAGAAATCAATATGGAATTCCACCAACTGTCTGCAGTTACAATAAATGATTATACCCTATTAGGGACGATTTCCTCCATATTGCAAGATACGGCCATTTAGTCCGGACTAATTGGAGTCGCGTTGTGTTGTCGCTCAGGGTCCTGGAGGGCCACGAGGAGCTGGTGCGGTGCATCCGGTTCGACGCCAAGCGGATAGTGAGCGGCGCGTACGATGGCAAGATCAAGGTGTGGGACCTGCCCGCCGCGCTCGACCCGCGGGCGCCCGCCGCGCAGCTCTGCCTGCGAACACTTGTGGTAGGTACCCATATACTGGCGCACCCACACACACGCACCCACCCACCCACACACACGCACACACACACACACACACACACACACACACACACACACACACACACACACACACACACACACACCGGCACGCTCGTGCCGACACCTGCTCCATTTTTAATTTGTCGCCGACGGAGGTTAGAGGTCAAAATAAAATATGGAACAAAGGCAAAATAAAGGAATGTTTAAATGTTCTAGAGCTAATTTTATGAAAATTGTAAAATGTTTATATTCTTAATTTTTCTCTCTTTTTTGTGTGTATATAAGGTTGAAATGGTTAAAAACTATAAAAATGTATTAAAACAGAACTCCACCGACAAGACACACAAGGTGGGTATCTGCAAAAACAAAAAAAAATTATATGTTAAAATTTTTTATTTAAATAAATGTATACAATGTAAGTACCTCCGTAGCGCAGTGGTCAGCGCGTTTGGCTACCGTGCTGGAGGTCCCGGGTTCGATTCCCAGAGGGGTCAAAATGAATATGACCAATTTTCATTCTCATATTTATTTAATATCACCCTGGACTGGTACAAGAAGCGCAGGGCTGATCACCTTGCCTTCATGCAATTAACGATCAAGATAATACTGCGTCGCTACGACGCAGTGCCCTATGCACCATTGAGTGCGGATAAGGGTTAGAAGAATACAATGTATGTTAATAAAGGAAACTATACGTACACAAAATATGAAAAAAAAAAAATAGTCAATTTATCACCCCAGACAACTGGTGCATACACACAACCGCACACACGTGCCGACACCTGCTCCATCAATCTCACTTCAAACTATACAACCTGAAACTATACATACACAAAATGTGTAAAAAAAAAATAGTAAATTTATCACCCCAGACACTTGATGAGGGACTGTTGTCTTGTGTGTTTTTTGTCCGGTATATCCTAAATTTGTTAAATAGCGGTCCGTTATATCGAAGTTTTACTGCACTTGTTTTTAATTTTACATTTTATCATATAACAGTCAAATGACAAATATTCTAATACCCTCCTTATAGTATTTTTTTTTTAAATTATACCACCTAAACCAGGGGTTCTCAAAGTGTGCGCCGCGGTGCCCTGATACACCGTAGTAAGTCAAGAGGGGTGCCGTGAGTCGATCCTCTATCATTATCCGAAACCACAAATATTCTCGGGTACCTATAAAGCAACAATTTATATTTTGAGACCTAGCATCTTTCTACCCAACTACTATTATTGTAGATACCTATTTCTTTAGACTATAATATATATAACTAACTAACCATCATGCCGCTTCTCCGCAAGGGTAGGCAGAGAGAATAGAATACGTATATAGTCACATTATCTATTGCAAATAGCTTACTAAAGTAGGGCGCCGTGACAAAATACTAAACTTGTAAGTGCGCCGCGGGCTGAAAAAGATTGGGAACCCCTGACCTAAACGATGGAAAGACAGCTGGTCATCCATCTCCCGGGAGCTGACAGGAAGAAGAAGACAATTAAATGTCTTGACCTCCTTCAATTTGATCCCCGCTATTTGCCAGCAGTTATTTATTAGTTTACTAGATAATGTGTAAGGTGCATTGGAGGGTGGGCTGCGTCGAGTGGAATATATAGTGTCGCCTTGTCTGTTCTCGCCCCCCCCCCCTATCGCCCCAGGAGCATACGGGCCGCGTGTTCCGCCTGCAGTTTGACGAGTTCCAGATCGTGTCCTCCTCGCACGACGACACCATCCTCGTCTGGGACTTCCTCAACTGCACGCAGGAGGAGGGATCCGCCGCCGGTAACTATGCCTCTTCCTCCCTATCCGTGTTTGTCTCCGAGTCACTCGCTCCCGGGCCAGGCGAGTGAAAAGAATTAACCACTAAGGGTTAATGCTCTCAGGTGGCATTCTAAGGACATGTCCTTCATATGGCCAACACGAGACGTCTCCAAGTCACTTACTCCCGGGCCAGTCCGGCATCTCCAAGTTACGCTGAGTATTGCCGGCGAATGGTCGGCATTCTGAGGACATGTCGCTCACTCCTTTCAAGAACGTCATAAATCAAAAATTGTAAATTTTCAGTTGTGCATGTTTTCGGAATGCCCAGAAAATGTACTATATCCCAGCAAAAAAGGCATATTTTTAACTTAATATTTACCCGCTACAGGCAGAAAGTGGTACTTTTTCAGTTTGAAGAAAAGGTATTGTTTAATTATTTCTTTTTAATATAATAAATATTTTTCAAATGGAGAAAAAACCTTCAGGTTTTACCTGAAAATATTTGTGGCACAGTAAAAAGTTCAATAAGTGGCTTGATATTTATTTTTAATACATTGTATTATATTTTTAAACTTAAAAAACGTTTTCCTGAAAAATGTAGTTTTTTGATCTGTGACGTTCTTGAAAGGAGTGAGCGATATCCCAACCATGTCCACCTTCTCCTCTTCAGGACTTCCAGTATGAGGGGCTGTTGGGTTCTTCTCCTTCTGAAGCGAATACTTAATGTAAAGTGGCATGACTTGGTCAGGAATGACCATGTGAGGAAAAGAACCCAACAGCCCCTCATACTGGTAACTATACACACAACCCTCGACAAAATACTACCATAGGGTGTTTTTTTTAGAGGTTAGGTTTTTATTGCGTTGATCACCAGGTGAGTTACATCTAACTCACGCTATGTGTGGTCAAGAGGTTGCGTGCCATCTTTCAAACAAAACCAATTTCGAAACATATGTTACTGAATCACTAGAACTTCACTAGAGACATCTATTGGTGAGATGAAAAGAAGCTTTTTATAAAGCAGAAACTCTTATATTAGTATGTGAGGTCCGAATTGTGGATTATAATCACATACACGAGAAACGCCAGAAAATATCATTTTAATTTTTATAATTTTGAGTGTGTCCAAATACTTGTTCACAAATCTGGATTATCTCCAATTACAGGAGTTATTTTCGTATCATTTTTGACATCTCATCAATGATGAAGAAGAATGTAATTTTTAAATGCAAAATCACAAGTTATGGCTTCAAATATAAATTGTAACATAGGTATTGTTTGAAAGACGGCCGCATATCTACAAATTTGTATATTGTATTGTAATGGGTGTTTTTGCAATTTGCAGGATTCGAATGAGCGCCGCCTCCTCTCCACCCCGACTGACTGCCGACTTGTGATTAGTGATATAAGCATAAAACTTGTAAATTAATTTAACCTAGGAATGGAAGGATGATTCAATTTGGGGCGCTCCGCGTAGCCGAATCGTGTACCATTTTATATACTATATACAGTACATCCTCTACTTATGTGATTTCGTACTTCTTCGAACCCTTATCCGTACCCCAGTGGTGCATAGGGCATTGCATATAAACGCAGTGTTATCTTGATCGTTAACACATGAAGGAAATGTGATCAGCCCTCTGCTTCAGGTACCAGTCCAGGGTGATATTGAATAAATAAAAATTGTGTGATTTCGTACATACACAATTTTTTTTTCAATGTTATTTTTTGTCCACCCCCGTAGTGTAATTAATGGTCAGCATGCTCGGCCACCGTTCAGTAGGTCCCGGGTCCGATTCCCAGGGGGGAGTCAAATAAAAATATAAAAATATAAGTGATTTTTTCTCTCTAATATTTATTGGATATTACCCTTGACTGGTACCTGAAGCGGAGGGTTGATCACTTTTCCTTCGTGTGTTGACAATCGAGATAACACTGCGATTATATGATGCAGTGCCCTATGCATCACTGGGGTGCGGATAAGGGTCTTGTGATTATTTTTTGACCCTTAAGATTTCAAACAAATGTTTTGATGATCAAATTGATAATAATAGAAGACGTGCCATAGTAATGGAGACCAAAGTCAAAATAATAAATAAATATGACACAGGTAAAAATTGGCTGACATCGCACGCACTCATAGAACATCTCATTCAACAATTAGAACAATTATTAAATACAATGCTCTTATTACGGATTACGTAACCAAATCAGCACTAAGGCAAACTACGATAATTACCAATAATATGTAGCAATAAAAAATGTATATACGTATATGTATTTACACATAAATATATCTAAAAATAATAATGTTTTAATTAAATATATGTATGTAGATCTATTCTGTTTTCACATATCGCTCACTCCTTTCAAGAACGTCATATATCAAAAATCGTCAATTTCCAGTTGTGCATGTTTTCAGAATGCCCAGAAAATGTACTATATCCCAGCAAAAGCGGTATATTTTAAACTCGATATTCACCCGCTACAGAGCAGAAAGTGTTGTTTTTGCATTTTGAAGAAAATGTATTGTTTAATTATTTTTTTTAAATATACTAAATATTTTTCAAATGGAGAAAAAACATTCAGGTTTTACCTAAAAAGATATGTTGCACTGTAAAAAGTAAGTGGCTTGATATTTATTTTTAATAAATTTGATTATAATTTTTAACTTTAAAAACAATCTCCTGAAAAATCAAGTTTTTTGATGTATGACGTTGTTGAAAGGAGTGAGCGATATGCACTATATAGTTTGAAATTAGCGCATATTATTACATACCGTATATCAACGATGACAAAATTCAACGTGCGTGATTTTTCGACTTATACGAAAACCTTTTGAAGGAATTAATCACTTAAGTAGAGGACTTACTGTAAACCGTTGGCCCGGGCATCACAATTATATGTATACATTAATTTAATATAGATAATTTTTTATTAATTGTAAATGAATTGTATAGAATACACTGTATGTTACGGAGAGTGATGTGGATTTTGTCACAATCGCCGTCTCGTCTACGCTTAGTTTCATTTCGCTGTCTACGGGGCCTTTCTGCCGCTCCGGTTTGAGTTGAATTATGGTAGAACCCCTCTTATCCACACTCGGTTGATCCTTGACAAAGTTTTTTTTTTTACTTTACCTTCAATATTTATATGCATGTATTATCATGTCCGCCTCCATAGTGTAATGGTCAGCACGCTCGACTATCATTCTGGAGGTCCCCGGGTTCGATTCCCACGGGGGGGGGGTCAAATAAATATAAGTGATTTTTTCACTCTAATATTTATTCAATATCGCCCTGGACTGGTACCTGAAGCGGAGGGCTGATCACCTTTCCTTCATGTGTTAACGATCAAGATAACACTGCGTTTATATGCAGTGCCCTATGCACCATTGGGGTGCGGATAAGGGTTTGAAGAAGAAGATTATCATATCATTTCTGTTTTCAAGAGGGATTAGCCTCATATCACTCATCTTCAATAATCATAGGTTTTGTACGGTTTAAAGTACACACCCATATAACGTTAAGATATGTACCGTAGAACGGGGCTACTTGGACTTTGATGTGTTACTTATTTATTTCGATGTGTTACTTGAGCCCAGTACAAAAAAAATTTAGATCGTGCTATCGATGGTAGTATGGTGACAATAAGTGTCACCTGTCAGGGAAACGATGAATCATGTCGATACGTTCATTATTGTAGTACAATTAAAGATGTGATTCCTTTTTTTTTACTGGGCTCAAGTAACGCATCAAAGTTCAAGTAGCCCCGTTCTACGGTACTGCGTCATCGGAGATGGAGTTATTGTTTAAAATTGATTTTTTACATTTTAATTAACGGACAAGACTGAAATGAGTCATTTAAAATTAAAAACACAATTTAAAAACATTAGCTGCATATAAAGTTCCCTCTGTACGTTTACTGTATTTGCAATGTTTTTAATTATAAATAAAACACTTGTTTTTTTTACCACACGAGTATTATATTATTTATAATTTATTCGTGTCTTGCCACAAAATGAAATTGTAAAAGAAAAACGCTTGTTTTTAACCACTTGAGGTATATTTATTTTATATTATTTCGAGAAATAAAAATACTTTGTGTTCTGATCCACTCACATTTTTATTTAACCAACTAGTTTCGGCAACAACCTGTTGCCCTCTTCAGGGTTACATTTATTACTAATAATAAATGTAACCCTGAAGAGGGCAACAGGTTGTTGCCGAAACTAGTTGGTTAAATAAAAATGTGAGTGGATCAGAACACAAAGTATTTTTATTTCTCGAAATAATATATCAATATGATCCACAAAGTTAATGTTTTCAATATTCAAAACATATATTTATTTTATTTTAACGATTAGTTTTGGAAGCTACGTTTCCATCTTTGGGTCTAAATATGAACCATATAAACATAGTTTATATTTAGACCCGAACATGGAAGCATACCGTCTGAAACTAGTCTTTAAAATAAAATAAATATAATTCAAGTGGTAAAAACCTAGTGTTTTTCTTTTACACTTTGAATAACAATAAATATTGCAATATTAAAAAAAAAACCTTATCCGCACCCCAATGGTGCATAGGGCACTGTGTCATATAAACGCAGTGTTATCTTGATCGTTTACACATGAAGGAAAGGTGATCAGCCCTCCGCTTCAGGTACCAGTCCATGGTAATATTGAATAAGTATTACAGCGAAAAAAATCACTTATATTTATTTTACCCCCCTTGGGAATCGAACCCGGGACCTCCAGAACGGTAGCCGAGCTTGCTGACCATTACACTACGGAGGCGGACGAAATATTTTTAATGCAGGGAACAATATATAAGTAATTTTTGAGTACCGTAGAACGGGGCTACTTGAACTTTGATGTGTTACTTGAGCCCAGTACAAAAAAAATATGTAGATCTGTATTTGGTCTTCAATAATGAACGTATCGACATGGTTCATTGTTTCAGGTGACACTAATTGTCACGATATGTTTATTATTGTAGACCAAATACAGATTAATTTTTTTTTGTACTGGGCTCAAGTAACACATCAAAGTTCAAGTTCTACCGTACAGGATTTGTTTATTTTAGCGTAAAGTGGTGAATTAGAGGAGTTCTACTATACGTATATCCTATATCAAGCATTCTATCAGTGTATTGGTGCATCGGCGAACTCACCTGGTAACTGCTTGTTTGGCACGTAGACTGTTTACTTTCTCCGTTGGCGCGTTTGGCTACCGTGTCGGAGGTCCCGGATTCGATTCTCGGAGAAGTCGAAATAAACGCAAGCGATTTTTTACTCTAATATTTATTTAATTTTGCAAACTGGCGTCTGACTTGCAGTGCAGGACTGATTATCTTGCCGTCATGAAATTAAAGATCAAATCAATATTGCTGCGATTTGATGCAGTGCCCTATGCACCATTTGGTGTGTTTCTAAATAAGTAATTTTCAATTATTTACTAGCAAGATTTTTGTTGATATATCAACATAAATGAAAAATTTATTGGGATGGGAATATAAAAGTCTGCATCGTTGGCTGGTTTAAGTGATCACTTATTTAGACCCTGACATTTTTGCTTTGAAATGTGAAGTGTTTCCGTAAGTATGGTGAACGTTATACAGTGTATCATGTTAACCACCCAATGACGGGTCGTAAGTGCTGTAAATGCCCGGACCCATTTCCCATCTTAATAACTATGTTTATCACAATGAGATATTTTTTACCGAAATTTGTGAACAAATATTTGGACACACCATATTGGTAATTTAATAGCATTTTAAACCTAAAGTTAAACTAATATGTAATACATATTAGATTTATAAGCCAATGTTTCAGTTTTTAAATGATTGAAAACTTTTATCTTTTTTTTTTCAAATGGTCTGTGACCCAAACAAAGCATTCAGGTGACACGGTGAATGAGTTCAACGCTGGGTTTGCATGCTTAAAACTTACAATGAAACACGTTTTTAACACCCAAATTTCCCACAGCTATTTCACCACTCCCATATGTGTTCTCTAGTATTATTTTAACACTTGACATAAAAAATATTTGAATTTTTGGAAATTTTATATATAGACTATACTATATATAGATACTAAAACGCAGTAAGAGTATCTTGTTCTTCTTCATGTCTCATGTTAGGTCTCCCCGACATCACTTGAGAGTAATTGTCCTTGTCTCGGGCAGCTCTAAACAGTCCTGATCCCCGTCCAATCTCATATATTCCGGAGCCAGATCTGCCTTCTGCCCACTCGTGGACCCTCCACCAGGTGCAATAGCTCGTACTTGTCTCCTCTAAGCACATGCCCCAGATAGGACACCTTCCGGACTTTGATTATTATTAGATATCCGGACTGTGCATAGAAATATTTTAGGCACGCGTTGACGGGAGTCATGTTGAGGTGTTTCTTATACCGAATAAAATCTCCATTAAAACTCATCAGCCAAAGAGGTCAATTCCAATATGGTCAAATGCGAAAACCTAATAATGGCCTCTTCTTCTTGGTGTAGACCTTGTGACCTGTTTTTAAGAGGGATTAGCCTCCTGTGATGTGGATTCCCAGCTGTCAATCCATCTCTTTGGTGGTCTGCCTTGTGCAGTGCAATGTGGGGCAGTCTGGATGGTTCCATTCTCCTCACATGCGTATACCATTGTCTCCTTCGTTGTCTTTCCCACCTAACGACATCTTGGATCTCGCATATTTCCCTTATCCTGGTGTTCCTTATTCTATCTCGTAGACTCTTGCCAGATATGCTCCTTAGGGTCTTCATTTCTGACAGTCTTGTCAATCTTCTTAGCCCTTGCAATCTTATCGCAAACACTCGGCATGTGTTCTTACTGCGCTTTAGCGACTATATAGCAGTGGTTCATTTTGCAAGATATGGAAACGGGTAATTTTGGTTCAATTATTATTTTTGCGGGAGAAACGCCAAGGTGAAAATTTCTGGGAAATAAAATGTGATAGAATTAGACCAATGTGCACTGATGGAATGTATGTATTACGCTTAGTACCGCGCGATACTCGAGCGATTGTAAAGATATTTATATGGAAATAAGAGGCTTTTGGGAAAGTTCTACCGTTAAAAAAAAATTATGAAATGTTTTTATAGTACCAAGGGGCCCGTTATTAAATATATGAAGCAGCGACTCAATGTTACAGCGGAACCACTCTCCCAAGTTATGGAGTCAGGATATACGCCTCCTATGCTGCATTTACCTTCCACTCTGCCCTGTAATATAATACGTATTACTTTGCATTTTTATTCCCTCGTAAAAATAGCCAAAGTACTAGTCTTAACTTCTCTCTCTTTCTATCCAATTTACAAAAAAGGGACTATACGCCAATAAAAAACGTAGATTTTTTTATCAGTTGCCAACATTCAGTTTAACATCAAAAACGAGTCAAAATTTATGAAATTTATTGGTTCGGAGATATCATTATGACTTGTATTGTTAAAAATATAAAATTTTATTTTGTAGTATTTAGGCAGTTCTACATGTTATCCTGATTTAACAGGGAGCAACAAATACTCGCCATTATTTCTTGACATCTCATCAAAGATGAAGAAGAATATGGAAGTCTGGGCATTTACGGGGCTGACGACCGTCATCGGCTGGTTTAAGTGATCACTTTACACACGTGTAACATTCACCAATTCTAAAAGAGTTTCTGCTTAGTAAAGAGCTTCTTTACATCTCACCAATAGATGTCTCTAGTGAAGTTCTAGTGATTCAAACCGTACATTTTTATTGATTACTTTTTATATTACCTCTATTTCATAAATGTTTGCGGTGAAATTCGTAAGATAACTAGATAAAACGAAGAGTTTGTAGACAAGAAATATTCACAACATTTTGAGTGTGTCCAAATACTTGTTCACAAAATCTGGATTATCTCCAATTACCAGTGTGTGAATATAATCCAGGATTCGGATCTCACATACTAATATAAGAGTTTCTGCTTAATAAAAAAGCTTCTTTACATCTCACCAATAGATGTCTCTAGTGAAGTTCTAGTGATTCAAGAACAAGGTTTCTAAATTGGTTCATATATATAGAACTTCCAAGAATTTGAGTAGTGTGGTTGTCAATAATGGGTAGAATTGGTGAATGTTACACGTGTGTAAAGTGATCACTTAAACCAGCCTATGACGGTCGTCAGCCCCGTAAATGCCCAGACTTCCATATTCTTCTTCATCTTTGATGAGATGTCAAAAAATAATATGAAAATAACTCCTGTAATTGGAGAATATCCAGATTTTGTGAACAAGTATTTGGACACACTCAAAATGTTGTAAAAAAAATACTCACTAATTTTAGAAAATGTTACTGGAACAATAAATGAAATGTGTATTTGATGACAAATCTATAAATTTCATAAGTATCTTAACACATTTCAGACAGGTTTTTTTTACGCCTGCAGACCGCTGGCGACAGGATTCGATAATTATATACATATAGTTAAGGCCTAAACAGATTGATGTACAGTATTCATATAAAAACATTGGATTATTCCCTCTTTTCTGCGTTTGAAATGAGGCTGGCGCAGAAGGTAAAAATACCCTTCCCGTCCTTAACCTTTTAACTGCGTCAACATTGTTCCTGAGAGACGCCCGTACGCGGCGGTATTTAGCCGTTTTTAAAATGATTACTTTTATCATGTATTTAGTTAAGAAACGATTTATTTTCCTAAACAAAAACGTTCAATGGGATTCATTGTGCCTTTTTGGTACTCTATAATACACTTGTGTCACATTATTCTTGAAATATATCGTAATATAAACAAATAAGATCGTAACATAAATAAATCAAAGCTCGCATCGCGTGTCACTCTTACCCACTGGCGATGCGTAGCGTCGAGAGTGAGACAGATATAGGGCATGATTATGGCGCGGGCTAATTACCGACCGCAAGAAAAATCAGGGATCTGTTCTTTTATTTATCCTTGTGATGTTAAAAATTATTAGTCAGATATTTCAACAGATGTCATAAGGCCGAGGATTGACGTATTATTTTATCCAAAGTTCCACACCATGAAAAAATCCCTCCAAGTTGAACTGAGGTTCGAGACTTGGAGCAAAGTGAAAACACAAACGCTTATGTCAGCCGCGTATGGGGCATGTCTTGTTAAAACACATACGGTTATGCGAGCCGCGTGGATCCGGTTAAGCATCAATCGACCCAACGGGTAGAAATACCTTTCGCGTTCCAAGTGTGTTAAATGCAAATCGCTAAATTAATCAATGAATTTTCAATGTTATACGGATTGATTGTAATTCATAACTGATGTATCTTGTAATGTCAACGGGTATCCAAGCTAATAGCTTCTTCCTTAAAACCAAAAATCACAATATTAGTGCTTCAAATAATTACACTGGCCAATAATGATTTTGTAACTGAAATTTTGTTGACTGATTTGGACTAAGTTAATCGTTCTTATTCAAAGTCTATATGGTGACAAGCTTGTATCACGTCAAATTTTGATGTTACAGTCATATTATGTTTGTATGGACCCCATATGTTGAAACTGTAATAGTGGTTGGTATCTAGACACGTTTTAGTCTAAGGTCTATAGATAATTATGGAGTAACAGTGGAAATATATTAACTTATTAATTTTGAATACGGTAGCATTATATGTTTATATATATTTATAAATATATAATGCTTGTCCGCCTCCGTAGTGTAATGGTCAGCACGCTCGGCTACCATTCTGGAAGTCCCGGGTTCGATTCCCAAGGGGGTTAAAATAAATATAAGTGATTTTTTCACTGTAATATTTATTTAATATTACCCTGGACTGGTACCTTAAGCGGAGGGCTGACCACCTTTCCTTCATGCGTAAACGATCAAAATAACACTGCGTTTATATGACGCAGTGCCCTATGCACCATTGGGTGCGGATAAGGGTTTTTAATATATTTATAAATAAATAATAAGATAAACTTTAGTCTATATCAGAATGAAAAATATCCATAACTAAAAAATCTGACGTGCTACATTTTTTTTGCTTTCGTTTTTGAATTCAGCTATGCAAAGTGCATAAAGATCAGTTATTTTCATGCCAGTTACAAAATTAATGTTGTAAATTGTTGACCAGTGTAATTATTAGATAAGTAATTCAATTGTCTGGCGCTCTTTTACAGACACGCTAAAGAATTATGTCCCAATACCTCTGTATGTTAAATTTAGCAAAACCTGCATAGTTTTTCACTTCAAATAATTTTTTTTACAAATCAAATTTGACACCTTACAAATTAAATTGGATATCCAACAAATGGCATTGGACATTATATTGTATTTTATAAAAAAAGTTTCAAAATATATTCAAAGTACAGCGATTCAAAGTACGCGCGAGTCTTGTAGTACTCATGATTCAAAATAGTATTGAAAATGTTGTCTGTAAACTTGAGTACACATCGCGCACACAGACTATGACAGCGCCCCGTGCAGGCTTGCCAACTTGATGACTAACGCACTCGCTAGTCTTAATAAAAGATGCGGGCAGGTATTCGGATGTCCAAACTTAAACACACAGTGAGGGAGATTTTTTTGAAAAGGTTTTTTTTGCATTTTTGGACTAAGTAGATTCTACTTAGTTCAAAATTGCAAGAAAAAACCTTTTTAAAAAAAATGTCCTTTACTGTGTTTTGAGTTTGGACAGCCGTATTCACACGACGGTATATGTAGTACTAATATGAATCTCAACAAACGTAATACAAACGTCCAATTTGTTTTGTAAAACGTCCACTTTAATTTGTAAGTTGTTCAATTTAGTTTGAATAAGTTGGACGCTTGTTCAACTCGAAGTGAAACCAACCTGTACAAGAAGATGCGATTGAACTTTCTCAAAGCCTTAAAAGTCGTTAAAAACTTCACGACGTTGTGTCTATTATTGGCGGAAAATGTTGCAGCTTGTTGAATGCGGAGCCAAATATATATCTAGCTAACCCGGAGAGGATAGAATGCCGACTGTACGCTAGAAAATTTTGGCATCCTGTCTTCTCCTCCCGACACTTTCTAAAAATTTGGCATAACATTGGAATGCGGACAGAATTGTATAAATCTTTTATAAAATTAACTGTAAAAAGGAATCGGAAAAGCAATAAATAATTTTTATTCGTTTTGGTGTTTTGTATTATAGACTAAGAGTCACCATACTATTTGGTAGTGAATTTTTAAAAACTTTGTTTTTATATTTGAAAAAAAAATGTCCCGACAAATTTCCAGATTTAAAAAAATTCTACTCTAAGATATTCATACAGCTATTTCAGTGTATGATTAGTAAAAAGATTCAACAAGGATTTGTAAATGTGATAAATATTAGCGGTGTAAACAAAATGATCTGCCTAAAATACTTGTCCAAACGTCACATTTATCACTTTTTCTATATATCGAGTACCTAACCTCAAACAAAATGTAAAGTCTACGGTGAAATCCATAGAAATTGTCACAATATAGATGGAGATTGCCGATAGGATAATACAATAATCTCCTGAATAGCGTCAATTTCTGTGGATTTGACCACAGATAAACCTAAATGTTTAGATATATTTTGCATATATTGTAATTCATGTTTATGATCTCTTGCGATCGTGTTGTAAAATTTTATTTCTGGACATTTGAACATTGCTGTTTGTCACCAATGATAACGAATCCTCGGTTTAACATCTCTGGCAATGGGTTATGTCAAACCGAGGATTGATAATTGATAACTACAAATATGAACGAATACAAATAAGAGGCTTCTGTAATGACTCTTGACTCCAAACTCTTGTAAAAAGGCTTATATTTGGTTCTTATTTATATATAAAAAAATTAAATGAATGTAAAAGTCGAAAATCTTAGCCATGGCAATGGACGCTTTAATTTATGAAAGAATTACATTATTTATTCAATGAAATATTGACATTTCAAGTTAGTACATTCACAGCAGACAACGGGCATTGATATTTTTCTATCATTCTTCTTTCCCTTATCTGCGCCTGATGGTGCATAGGGCATTGCACTGTATCGCAGCAGCATTATTTTGATCATCCATTACAAACAAGGCAAGGTGATCAGTAGAGAAGTGACTAATGGGTAACTCTCACTTTAAATTACCCGATTATGTGGCTACTTTTTCTCAGCTTGCATTTCTTTCCAACGTAAATTTTTGACATCAAATTGTCAAATATATCAGGCGCTAGAAATACCCAATGCGCAACCCAATTCGTGCACCGATTGGCGTGATTAGCTCTTAGGGATCGAATGCAAAAACCAAATTAAGTGATAAGTTATTCTAAAGTTGTTTTTTTTATTCGATTGCCTATGTCAACACTATCAAATATTTCACAAATTCGGAATCTAAAAAATACTAACACATATCATTCATTGTTCACTTTGTGTAATATGTATCACTTTAATGTGGTATTACCCAAAGTGAATGATGAATGATAAGGAGTGTTATATGTACTACCATACCACAAAGTTAACAATGTTCTTAATATATTTTTACAAAATATCAACAAAAAATACTCATCAGATGTCTATGGTAAAATCCATAGAAATCATCACAATAAAGATGAAGATCATAAAACAATACATTTTAAATTGCGACCATTTCTGTGTATTTACCCATAGACAAATCCTAATTTAAAAATATTTTATATAATGTCATATCTTTTTCATTGAACAAATTGTGTAATTCATTTCCAAATGGAAGCGATTTTAGACCTTAATGATGTAAGAAAGCCATTGGTGATGAAAGAATTTGCCGTCTGCAGTGTCATGTTGGTTTTGATTTTCTACTCATTATTCTCATTCAGCCTTTCTACTGTGTACATGTATGTACCACTCACTATTTAATTAATGCCTTCCTAAAAAAAATTATTGTAAAAAAAAATACATTTGCGGAATGCAAAGCTGTACATAAATTATTGTAATAGAAATGTGGAACATTTTACAATAAAAATGCCTGGAAATTGTTTCTTTTTAATTGAAAATGTTTTATTTTTTAACCTTTCCTTTACGGTGCTACAAAATTCCGCATGCACCGGTTTTTTGTACACCATATGAAAATGTGATTAAAAATGGGAAAATTTTGAATACTTAATGTTGGTTATTGACCATAGTTAAAATTGAAATGTAACAATTTTGTTTACAACATTTTGAGTGTGTCCAAATACTTGTTCACAAAATCTGGATTATCTCCAATTACAGGAGTTATTTTCATATTATTTTTTGACATCTCATCAAAGATGGAGAAGAATATGGAAGTCTGGGCATTTACGAGTTTAATATAAGAGTTTCAGCTTAATAAAAAGCTTCTTTACATCTCACCAATAGATGTCTCTAGTGAAGTTCTAGTGATTCAAGAACAAGGTTTCTAAATTGGTTCATACACATAGAACTTCCAAGAATTTGAGTAGTGTGGTTGTCAATAATGGGTTGAATTGGTGAATGTTACACGTGTGTAAAGTGATCACTTAAACCAGCCTATGACGGTCGTCAGCCCCGTAAATGCCCAGACTTCCATATTCTTCTTCATTTTTGATGAGATGTCAAAAAATAATATGAAAATAACTCCTGTAATTGGAGAATATCCAGATTTTGTGAACAAGTATTTGGACATGTTGAAAACAATATGTTTGTTATATTAGCTCTGGTAAGTATCTGAAAACGAGAAAAAAATACACTGCAAGTGGGGTTTTTAAGAGGGATTAGCCTCCTGCGATGTCGATTCTGACTTTATGATGCATATTATAATGTTTTGAACGTTTTATAAACTAGAAAAATACAGTAAAGTGGTTTGAAATGTCATATTTATGTGGTTTTACAAGTAAATTTAACTTTTAAGTTTAATAGCGGGTATTTTATTCACGCTAAAAGCTTTAAATAACAGGGATTTTAGCGTTTTTTGCCAGTATACCGACGATATAATTACTCATTTGCTACAAAAGATACTAAAAACATGGAGAAAATCAACTTATTGGTAAAAAATGGCTAATTTGATTTGGGTCCTGAGAGCTGCATTGAGATGGTCACCCCACCAAAGCAGTAGACAAGTTTATATGATTCATTGATTTTCCAGTCACTTTGTGGTGGTATGTACTCATTTTTGACTTAGTTTTACCACTATTTCTTAAAATCGATTTAGAAAATGTGAAACGTGTGTTTCAATGCATTTCGCACCATTTTCAAACAATGATTTAGATAATAATAATATAAATGAATGCCTTGATACGGGCTGTGCCCAGTGAGGTTTCCAAGTAAAGCAAGCAAAACTTTTCTAAAAAGGAAATATGGAAATCTGGGTATTTACAAGGCTTGCGACCAGCCACTGGCTGGCTCAAGTGATCACTTTATAAAAAAATTAATGACTTGTGTAAAATTGAAAATTTGACTCAACGCCCACATAGCCTGATTTTTGAAATTTGTATATAAGAGAGAGGCGACATCTGTGGAAATTCTTGTAAAGGAATGGTGAACGTTACACAACCCAGCTGGCAGCCCTGAAATTGTCCAGACTTTCATATTACATTCTCAGAAAGAAATCTGTGTTATTTTGACTTGATTATAAATACAGCGATTCTTCTGTTTGTGTCATGTCAGGTCCCCCTGACGTGGATTATCACTTAAGAGTAATATTCCTTTTCTCATTATCAAAAAAAATGCATTTTTTTAAAGGTTGTAATAGTGCCACATATCGCTCATTTGGTGCAACAATGGCGGAATTATACTTTTAGAAATATTACATGAGATGCCATTCAGACGTTGTAGCAACAGAAATGGCACCATTTTACTCAATTCTACAATGCCACTCGCGTCATCTCGCAGCATTTCACCACAAAATCAATTCTATTAATGTTTCTCCCCATGTCTCAGTCTTTCCGCACATTTTCACATATTTATCTTGTTTATTGTAACTGCAGACAGTTGTTAGAATTCCATTTTGAATTGTTGGATAATATATCCAAAATTAAACACGGTTATTGGATTGAATTCTACTTTTATTTACATGTGTGTGATATGTGACGCGTTTTGACGTATTAAGACATGGAGTGTTTGATAATGTCTTAACAAGAGGAAACGCGTCACATATTATCTTCTCCGTCTTATTCCTCATTGCTGAGGGTTGTGACCCTTGCAGAAGCAATGACTCTTCTCCAGTTATCCCTTGACTGCGCTGCATGTAGCGCTCCAACCACCGAGGTGCCTTAATTTGATCGGTTCATCATGTCGGGGATCTTCCTCTCCCTCTCTTTCCCTCCAGGCTACCGATCACAACTAGTCGTTCCAGGCTATCCTCGTTGCCACGCGCAACGTGTCCAAAGAACTGGAGAATCCGTCGGGTACAGATATTGGCCAGAGTCAAGCCATCCATATTATCATATATATGTAAATAAAAGTAGAATTCAATCCAATAACGGTGTTTAATTTAGGATATATTATCCAAAAATATTTAACTTGTTTTAAAAAAAAGTGTAATTATGTCATTGTTGCACCAAATGAGTGATATGTCCTTTTCGCTTTCCAGTGCCGATATGTATGTAATATATCCCAAATGATATAAATACTATATATATATATAGAGTTTTCTACAAATATTACTCCATTTTTTTACCATCTTTCTAACAAAATTTGTATAAAAAATAATGTTAGTGCATGTACATCTTATCCAATGATTTCTAGGTATTATCTAAATTATTTTATTTTGATGTTTTTAAAATAAATAAAAGTATAATATGAAAATTAAATGGTTTATTTGTTCAATTACATACAACAACAAAACACATCCTAAATTTTGAATCCCATCAGTGATTTTCAAGAACCGGTTCGCCCTTAAGGTACTTCCCCTACCCCTCCCCCCCTATAAAAAATAGTTTTTACATTTATAAATTTATTTGCTTTTTATTCTGCACACAAACAGAACATTCACATAACTGAGAGTGCTCCAAATGCTGAAGCGTATACTTTTCACGATAGGTATTCTTTTTACTAAGTGCAATAACTTAACTGAATTTTTCCACTATTTTTTTTTCATCTTTCCAATATTTCATGGGTAGAATGGTGGTGAATGTTGTACATGTGTAGAGTGATCACTTAAATCAGCCTATAGCAGGTTGTAAGCCCTGTAAATATCCAGTCTTTCACATTTTATTTCCTATAAATACCCAGACTTCCATATTCTTTTTCATCTATATTGAGATGTTATTTTTGTTTGTTTTACATGGCTAGTCGCAGACAAGCTTTCTCAGCTGTCGAGAACACATTTAAGGTCGATAAGTGTAGGAATATTATGGTTCGTAAGTTCTCAATATCCTTAATAATAATAATAAATTTGGATAACTTGTATAGTGCCATTTTCGTAAAATAATACCTCAAGGGCGCTTCATTATATCATTAGTTTCCTTTTTTCTTAATTTCACCCTCACATAAATTCCTATTGGTTCCTATTCAACCAGGCAGGGGGACAAAAAACTTGACAAGCGGTCTTCTTGCCGAAAATTTTGAGAATCTTTGGTTTATACATCTTTCTCCAATACAAGATAAATCTCTTGTCATGATTCAATGGCTCTTCTTTCGTGTAATTCGGTATTATCAGTCAGCCCGTTTCTGAGCCCTCTTAGCAGAACTTGTGAAATAAGATCCTCTGCGTAAATTCTTTGCTTGGTCTCCATCTTTCTTAACTTTTCCCTAACGTAGATTCCTATCGCTTCGTATTCAACCAATGATACACTTTCTCCCGGTAATTGAGCCATACTTTTATCTGGATCACTCTTCAAAATACAGTCGGGGGCGTTCAGAATCAAATACATCGGATCCTGCAAACGAACAAGTATTGCAAACATAACTTACAAAATAAATATGTTTTAAAATCACTACCATATACCGTGCAAAAAGTATTATTCTTCTAGACCTTGAAAAAAAAAACAAAATTTTGCGTTGAAAAAGAGGATCAAACTTAATATTGTTTTTGGCCCATTCACCGAACCTTCTTCTTCTCTAAACCCCTATCCGCACCCCAATGGAGCATAGAGCACTGCATCATATGAACTCAATGTTATATTGATAGTTAACACATGAAGGAAAGGTAATCAGGCCTCGGCTTCAGGTACCTGTCCAGGGTAATATTGAATAAATATTAAAGTGAAAAAATCACTTTTATTCATTTGACACCTCCCCCTGGGAATCGAACCGGGGACCTCCAGAATGGTAGCCGAACGTGCTGACCATTACACTACTGAGGCGGTCACTTAATGTTATAAGTATACTTAAATAAAATAAAATATGGGCTCCTTGTTTGAAAATCAATTCAGGATATAAAAAAAAACATTATTTCTTATTGTATCTTAATTTTAGTAAAAAAAAAAAAAACAATTAAAAAATCAAATATGACAAAAATGATTCAGCTAGAAAAACAATTCCCTTCCATATACCTTTCTGCTCTAGTAAATTACATACAAGACCCATGTGTTACAAAAAAAACTGAAGCGAATGCAGTTTTCGAGTATAATTTATATTCCTACTTATGTAATATTTCACAAATTGTCTCTGGTATATTTGCTTGACTAGATCTGCATTTTATTGTATGATATGTAGGTAACTATTAATATGTAATATGACGTAATAAATCTTTAAAAATATCCATGTTTTAACTTTAGGGTGAATAATAAATTATTCCTTAAACATTACTGTGATAATTTATTTATTATTTAATTCTTTTTCAATTCCTGACGAATATGCTATGAAAAATATGATTTCATTCTCTCAATACAATGAAAATTTATAGCCATCAGGCAAGACATGAAAAGGGAATCATTTTACCATAGGTCTGAAGGGGCTACAATACATATTTTTAATTAAATTTAATTATATAGTCATGCCGGAATCAACAGATATTATTATTTATGGGGGACTTTTTTTTTTAAAACAAAAAGGTCCAGGGACTTATTTCATGTCAAGCTTTTACTAAAAAAAATATATTCAAATATCATTTTAATATTCATTACGATAAAAATATAGATTGTAATTACGCAAACGTAAAACATTATTTCGTCTAATTGAATTTGAAAATTAAAAAAAATATATCCGTGTAAAGGGGTGCCCGAACGCCGTTCCGCCGCGTTTCACGAAAAAAAACCCTGTTATTATGGATGAATATATATTTACTTCTTCAACGTCTTCAGGATCAAAATAATCTGTCTCCACTTCTGAATGTTTATGAGCCTGTTTTTTATTATGATCTCTTGTGAAGAGCAATAGTTTAAAATACCAGAGACCGGGTTTATAAAATTTATCCGACTTCATTTTGCATAGCTCTTTTCTAAACGAACCCCTAATACTCTGAATTCTCCGGACTACCCAGTCCTTATCGGCGCGAGAACAGATCCTTTTAGACAGACGTATTAAATCGTTATATCCCTTGGACTTTAAATGTTGATTTTTGTATTCAATCGATGTAGTCTTCCATAAACTGGGATGGCTTCTATACACACTTATGAATTTGACTAGAAATTTACGACTCCATAATCGGATATCAGACATAGTAATTGTGATTTTTTTAAATGTAAATGACACGCGATATATTTATGAAATCCCGCGGAGTTAGAACGTCCCACAATGTTTTCCTGTCACTAAATCGTAAACTGAAATGAAAATTATTTTGTCTCTGGTTTGCTTTCTCTAGCCTCTGCCTTCTATATAATAAAGGGATGTTTTATGCAATTTTCCAACAAATACCTATCTAGGTTGTTTTTTTTATGAGCCTCCTCTAGGTACTTAGAATTTATCACATTTGACGTTGATTTTCCAAATTTGAAATTCTCGTATTCTGATTTTGAAAAGGATATTTATTAATAGTAATAATAAAAAATCATTTACATTTATTTGACCCCCCCTGGGAATCGAACCCGAGACCTCCAGAATGGTAGCCGAGCGTGCTGACCATTACACTACGGAGGCGGAATAATTTTTTAACTAAAATATTTATTCAATATAACCCAGGACTGCTGGACCTGAAGCTTAGGGCTGATCACCTTTCCTTCATGTGTTAACGAACAAGATTACACTGCGTTTATATGGTGCAGTGCCTTATGCATCATCGGGATGCGAATAAGGGTTTGAATGAAATAATATTTATTAATAATAAAAAAAATATTTCAAAATAAAAAAATATTTCTTTAGGTTCATTTTGTATTTAAAAAAATCCATTCCATACAAATTTAGAAAACGCCGATGGAAAACATAAATTGCTGGCTATTTTATAATTATACACGTCTGTGGTTTCAAGTATTCGGAATTCCGAATTCGGAAAATGGACGAACTTATTTGGAGAATACCTAGAAGGCACCACTCCACATTAAAAAATACTTAACTCACTTTAACATCCTTTCTGATCGAAAAGTGTTCAAAAGATAAGTTTGTCTGGAAAAATATTCCCGCGTTGAAAAAGCTAACCAAAAAAAAACGAAGAAACAGTTTAGAGAAAAAATATTTATTAATTTTGAATCTATATGTCAATCAGATCTATGGTTAATTTTATCTATGGCGATTTGTATCGAAAAAGTCGAGAGCGGAGGAGAAATTTTGTTTTCTTGTGATTTTCTTAGGAGTTTTCTTGTTTATGGCGGAGGCTTAGCCTTGAATTTTTCGTGGATATTATTAGTTTTAATCGTTGAACATACATATTGATAGGAATATTAGTACGCGAACATGCCTATTGTCATTTTAATCGATGTCTCCCTCTCGATGTCGCGTCCCGTGCCGGCCCAAGACTCGGGAAAAACTCATACGAGATTCAGTTTAGCGGTCGCCGGCATCAACTTGTTGCTCGACCATCTAGCCGCCAACTCCAAACTAGAGTTCGTCTCGTTGGTAGCGTTCTCATCACTTTACGAAGGTAATTTCATCCGTTTATTTATTCTAACCTGTAATTTATAATTGCATTATCAATATTGGATACAATATTATAATAAATTTATAATAATGACAACTTTTAAGAAACGTCTGAGACATTACTATCTATCATTAGAATCCTAACTGTCCATCAAACCTCATCCCTTAGTTTTACATCTACCTCCTTCCCTAAACTCCCTTTTTCCTTTGCCTTCCTTACTATCATGTAATGTTCAAGTAGTTCCTTAATTAATACATCAGTGATTTGTAATTTCTGTTGTTTTTTTAAATGTTCAAGCACTATCTGCCCTCTGATTGCAAACAGCTATATATGGTATCAAATGTTTTGACCAATATCACTAGTCTGTTTTTGGTTGGTAGGAAGATATTGCTTTTTAGCAGTAAGCCCGCCAATGTACATATTTCTATTCTGTACTTGAAGTTTAAATAAATAAATAAAAAAATATTAAGCTGAATATTTCTTGGCTACCAACTATCAAATTTGTGATATCTAGTCACGTATCACAAGTTTCATCGCAAACATTTATTAAATACAGGTAATATAAAAACTAATCAACAAAAATGTATGGTTTGCGATAATTGATTGGAAACTGTAAATTTTATTGATTATATTATGTATTATATTTTATATATCTCCGATCTCAGAACCATAACCGGAAACACATTGTGAGACCGAGTAAGAAATACCGACATCCGGAGCATGTGTAAGACGGAGGATATCGTGAGGTGGGGACGACAACGAAGGCGATACTGGAATGATCATGTAAACAGAATGTCAGAAGACAGACTTCCACGTATCGCCCTTTAAGGCAACCCTGAAGGACGCAGACCCCCAGGCAGATCTCCAAAAAGGTGGAAAGACAGACTGGCAGTCAAACAAACAACACAAACAGATCCCTAGGATCTACAAAAAGAAAAAGAAGAAGATATTTTATAAATGTTTTGTGATGAAATTTGTGAGATAGTAATAATAAATTTAGATAATTTACATAGCGCCATTATCGTTAAATACTACCTCAAGAGCGCTTCACTGTGATTGAATTGGAGAAAAGGAGATAGTGGTTATATTATTGATTTGTTAAAGGGAGGGATGGTACAAATAAGCCCGGGAAACACTATGGTTTTAGAGCCATATTATGCCAGTCTTATCCTTGCCAGTAATTATGTATGCGATCTGTAAGTGTGGGTGTGCTTGCAGTGGTGTGCGGCTTCACGAGGGACTATGACTCCATCAGGGCCAAGATGCGCCAGCTGGAGGACTTTGACAAGACGTGCCTGCAGAGCGCGCTGGCCGGGGTGTACCACACCGTACTCTCCGAGTGGGGCACACAGACTCACGCTCACGTCGTTCTGGTAATCACTCGTGGCTTCCCACTATGCGCGCATGTGCAATGCTCTACCTGTACATCACACAATTCAATAGGGTATTATCACTCGGGAGGTATATAGGAGTTATTTTTCATATTATTTTTGACATCTCGTCAAAGATGAAGAAGAATATGGAAGTCTGGGCATTTACGGGGCTGACGACAGTCATAGGCAGGTTTAAGTGATCACTTTACAGACACACTTTACACACATGTAACATTCACCGATTCTACCCATTATTGACAACCACATTACTCAAACTCTTGGAAGTTCTATATATGATCCAATTTCGAAACATTGTTCGTAAATCTCTAGAACTTCACTAGAGACATCTATTGGTGAGATGAAAAATTACACGTGTGTAAAGCGATCACTTAAACTAGCCTATGACGGTCATCAGCCCTGTAAATGCGCAGACTTCCATATTCTTCTTCATATTCTTCTTCATGAAATTATCCGGAGCATTGGTCTGTATGTTCCCGATAGTTAGCTAAGACAGCGTCGGCATAGATTGTTTCCCATTCCTATATACAGGACCAACCTGCCGATGGTTATGCCTGTAGGAAGAGCTACCGCTATGTTGAACAATATCTCATTGGATATTGATCTGTTCCATGTGTCCGAAGCAGTTTTCCAAAGGGATTCTTCTACATCTTTAGCAATAGTATTCTTGCATATTTTCGATTTTAATGTATTTTAATGTATACGCTTTAAATTTTAAGTTTGTAATGTGTATGTTTATTATAAATAAATAAATTGAAAATTGAAATTGAAAATCTTTGATGAACTGTCAAAAAAGAATATGAAATTGTAAATTGATGATACGAGGAAGGCAAAGGAAGAAGGATTAGGTGAGTTGGTTGGGCGTCAAATAGAGTGTGATTCTGTGTGCAGGTGACTGACGGCAACACTTCCAGTACCAGCACGCCGCCCCCAGTGCCTGCCTTCCCGTGCACTCTGCACATCATGTGCGTGGCCGCTCCGACGGAGCCCTCTCTCATCGTCTGTGAGTACTCTGTTGCGAGACATCTTACTTCTGTTAGCTCACGAGGAAATGGCATCAACCGAGAGATTGGTCATCTGATCCAATGAGCACTTTTGCACCTGTAGCCCCTTTAGAAGTCTGAGTTTGGCATAGAGAAAAATGGAGTGGACCAAACTCCTGACAAGCTTCATCTTGGTGTTGTTACTCACACCCTGGTCTTTCCAGATTTTGTCTAGCTTGGACATGGCACTTTTGGCGATGGCAATACGACGTCTGATCTCTCTGTGATAATATATAACTACATATAATAATATTATGATACATATACTTATGAGCCCTAAAAAACTAGCCCTACTAAATACATATACTTATAAGCCCTAAAAACTAGCCTAAAAACTAGCCCTAAAAAACAAACGTTCCAACAATGGGACACCCACCCTACTCTATGATAAAAATGTAAAATGTAAAATGTATAAAAATTATCATCTCACTCATCTAACCCTTATCCGCACTCCAATGGTGCATAGGGCACTGCATTATATAAACACTGTGTTATCTTGATCGTTAACACGAAGGAAAGGTGACCAGCCTTCCGCTTCAGGTGCCAGTCCAGGGTAATATTGAATAAATATTATCGTGAAAAAATCACTTATATTTATTCGACCCCCCCTGGGAATCGAACCCGGGACCTCCAGAACGGTAGCCGAGCGTGCTGACCATTACACTACGGAGGCAGACGTAAAAATTATACTATCTTTTTTTTTTTTACTGTTTTATTTTATTTTAAAGATGTCTCTTTTTGCGATGGCGATACGACGTCTGATCTCTCCTTCGCAAGTTCCTTCGTTAGAGGGTAGTGAGAGTATTGTTAATGAGGGCATTCGTGTTTCAGCCACTCCCCGCTACATGGCGCTGCTGGACAAGGCCAACGGGGCGGGAGGAGCCCCCCCCGGCTCCCTGTGCGTCCCCGAGGGCCCGCTGAGCATGGCGACGGTGAGTAGTCTGCCAAATCCATCACAAAACTCTTCCCAACTGCTTTCCATTCAACATTTAACATTCTTCTCTAATGTCTAACTAACTAACTAACCATCACGCCGGCTCCCCACTCTGTCTTTGGAAACATTCTTCGCCTCTTCCACGTTCATGCATCTCTGCATACATACCCGCCGATTGTTACGACCTGTTACGACTTCCTAACTTGACCACTAATGTCCTACTTCCCAAATGACCTCTCTAATGTCCTACTTCTCAAATTACTGTACGGCATTTTCGTATAGTTGCCTAGTCACCTATCTTAACATGTTGTTGTCGGACGGTATTTTTATCATCCCTGTCCCTAATTATACTCAGCCAGTCTGCCGCCCGATCCTCAGTATACTAGTCGCAAGTAACTGCGATACCCAATTCCCATCTGTACAAGGTTTGCAGGCGTCTCTCGCGCTCTATCAAAAGTAACCAACTATAACTCTTTTAAGGGTCTCCCTCTTTCTACCAACAGTGTGTAAAATACGCTTTTAAGCGTTTACCGTAAATGTGTTAATACAATCATTCGAGATCTTACAAGGTCATGTCCAAGTACTTGTTCACAAATCTGGATTATCTCCAATTATAGGATTTATTTTTCATATTTTTTGACATCTCATCGAAGATGAAGAAGAATATGGATGTCTGGGCATTTACGGGGCTGACGACCGTCATAGGCTGGTTTAAGTGATCACTTTACAGACACACTTTACACACATGTAACATTCACCAATTCTACCCATTATTGACAACCACATTACTCAAACTCTTGGAAGTTCTATCTTCTTTCTTCTTCTCCGTCTTCCTCATTGCTGAGGGTTGTGACCCTTGCAGAAGCAATGACTCTTCTCCAGTTATCCCTTGACTGCGCTGCACGTAGCGCTCCAACCACTGAGGTGCCTGCTGCTGCCTTAATTTGATCGGTCCATCGTGTGGGGGATCTTCCTCTCCCTCTCTTTCCCTCCAGGCTACCGATCACAACTAGTCGTTCTAGGCTATCCTCGTTGCCACGCGCAACGTGTCCAAAGAACTGGAGAATCCGTCGGGTACAGATATTGGCCAGAGACAAGCCATCCAAGCGTAGTTCCTATATGTCATATATAGAACTTCCAAGGATCATATATAGAACTTATATTTATTTGTTCTATATATGATCCTTGGCTGGTGAAATTGGATCATATATAGAACTTCCAAGGAAGTTCTATATATGATCCAATTTCGAAACATTGTTCTTGAATCACTGTTCAAAATATGGAAGTCTGGGCATTTTCAATGTCATTTTTATCATTTTCCCTGTTATCCGACCTTGCTGCGGCCGGTTTAGGTTGGATAATCGAGACTACCGTACGACCATTCGGTATCTTGTGAGGTTGTGAGGTGATATTTGTCTCTCGTCCAGGTGCTGGGTGCGTTCCAGCGGCTGTGCGCGACGGCGCTGGCGGCGTGGCGGGGCGTGCTGCGCGTGGGTGCGCTAGAGGCGCGCGTGGCGCTGGCGCCGGCGCCGCTGCCGCACGCGCACTGCACGGAGCTGGAGAGCACGCGGCTGAGCGTGGCGCCCGCGCTGGAGGTGTGCGGCTTCCTGCCCGCGCAGGACATCGGCTCGCCCTCGGCGCTCGGCCGCCACCTCGTGCTGCCGCTGGGCGCGCCCGACGCGGCGCCCGCGGACGACGAGCAGGCGCCCAACCTCTGCGTGCTGCTGCACGGCGCCCTCAAGGTCAGCATTTCATCAAACATTAATATTTATCTATGACATTAAACAAGAGCAGATACTTCCAGAACAAAATCTCCACTTCGAACCTCCGAGATGAAGACTCTCCGATCCATAGCCGGAAACACATTGCGAGACCGAGTAAAAAATACCAACAACCGGAGCATGTGTAAGACGGAGGATATCGTGAGTTGGGAATGACAACGAAGGCGATACTGGAATGAACATATAAACAGAATGTCAGAAGACAGGTTTCCACGCATCGCCCTCCAAGGTAACCCTGAAGGACGCAGACCCCCAGGCAGACCTCCGAAGAGACGGAAAGACAGCTGGGAGTCGACATCCCAAGAGCGACATGCGGAGGCACAAACAGATCCCTAGGATCTACAAAAAGAAGAAGAAGAAGAAGAAGATCAAACATTATTATTTCATCATTACACTACATTATTTTATCTCCTTTCAACAACTTCATAAATCAAAAATCGGCAATTTTCAGTTGTGCATGTTTTCAGAATGCCCAGAAAATGTACTATATCCCAGCTAAAGTGGCATATTTTTAACTTAATATTTACCCGCTACAGGGCAGAAAGTGTTGCTTTTGCATTTTGAAGAAAAGGTAATGTTTAATTGTTTTTCTAAACATACTAAATATTTTTCAAATGGAGAAAAAACCTTCAGGTTTTACCTAAAAAGATCTGTTGCACAGTAAAAAGTTTAATAAGTGGCTGGATATTTATTTTTAATACATTGTGTTATATTTTTAAACTTTAAAAACGTTCTCCTGAAAAATCAAGTTTTTTGATTTACGACGTTCTTGAAAGGAGTGAGCAATATGTCCTATTTGGTATAAGTCTCATGATCTGGAACGGATTAAGGACGTTTACCGAGATTCCACTGTATATGAATTAAATGCAGTTCCACAAATCAATATGCGAGTTTTCTGCGCAGGTGGAGAACATGGCGGGCGTGGTGGTGCTCGGCGAGGACTGGTACGGGCTGATCCACTCGTGGGCCGACTCCAAGAAGAAGTCCAACCTGATGCTGAGCGTGCTGCCGGTGGGCGGGGACTGCGTGCCCTGGCTGGGCCCGCTGGCGCACCTGGGCGCGGCGGGCGCGCCCGGCGAGCCGCCCGCGGAGCCCGCGCCGCGCCGCAGCTACGCCGGCCCTGCCTGGGTGCGCCCGCAGGGCCTGCAGGCCGACCTGCACAAGCTGCTGCGCCACGCGCGCAAGCTGCCTGACAAGGCCAACCACTTCAACCGGGTGAGGCCGCTCTACTCCCTATACTCTACAAATTACCACCCTACTCCCCATCTATTGCGTGGACTCTTCCACCAGATTTTGGGTTCCGATTGCTCTGGTCGTACCGAGTATTTTTCGGCCGTCCTCAGTCTGTGCAATATTTTATTGATTGCACATTAAAAACAATCAAAAACATTCTTGAGAGCCAAATATCTTTTTGTTGGGTAATATATCCAAAATAAAACAAGGTTTTTGTTGGATTGAATTCTACATTTATTTATGTATATCTTAATACGTGACGCGTTTCCTCTTCTTGGGACATTATTAGGAGACAATTGTGAGGAGAATGGAACCATCCAGACCCCGCCACCGCCAACACCCTTTTTTTCCATATTTTTTTTCTATGAAGAAATTCCATATCTGTAGGGTTTTTTTTTCGGCGTGCAGGAGGTGAATCGGGTGCGTCGGGCGGCGCTGGCTCTGGGCTGGGTGGAGGCCCTCGGGGCGGCCGCCACGGTGCTGGAGCGCGAGGGGGCGCTGCTGCCGCAGGCGGGCCCCGCGCTGGCCTCCGCCGTGCAGCTGCTGCGCAACTGCCAGGACCCCAAGCTGCAGCTGCCCCTGTGAGCTGTGCCCCGGGCGGCTACGGAGCCAGGATCCAAGGAGGGAGAGGGAGAAGCCAAGGAGCACCATGTACGACACTGTATCCTCGGCCGTCAGCTCACTTATTGCAACTCAAGAAGCCAAGGAGCACGACACCATGTATCGATGGCTCCCCAATTCCTATTCCAACGCATTGTTTTGTCAGCTTACTGTTGCAACTAAATTCCTATTCTTACGCATTGATTTGCGGGAAAAGCTTAAAAGGGTCTTTAACATACGTAGGTCTTGGCAGTGAGCTGTGATACAGACGGAGGTCACAATAAACCTAATATGGTCGCAGTGACATAAGGGATGCAAGATCCCTTGACCTCACAAAAAAAAAACAAAAAAAACATACTGTTGGTAGAGAGTGGGAGATGCTTAACCTTTCCGGGAGTATGGATGTGAATTTTCCTCAAAGGAGTATCGACGTTAATCAATATAAAATAAACAAATTCTATATATGAGGAGCGTTCATAGCATATATGGGTATTCATAGCACACCTGTTATATTTATGTGTTTAACTTTAAAACATTGACTGCCAACTATGAGATAACTCTAGGATTGCGTTATTTGCTAGGACGCCGACTAGGAGTTATCTCCTACTGTGTTTACTTGCCATATTCCTGCTTTCTTCTCCGTCTTAATCCTCATTGCTGAGGGTTGTGACTCTTGCAGAAGCAATGACTCTTCTCCGGTTATCCCTTGACTGCGCTGCACGTAGCGCTCCAACCACTGAGGTGCCTGCTGCTGCCTTAATTTGATCGGTCCATCGTGTGGGGATCTTCCTCTCCTTCCTATTCCTGCAGCTACCATCTAATTCCTAGTATATATAATATAATATATATAAAACCCTTATCCGCACCCCAATGATGCATAGGGCACTGCGTCATATAAACGCAGTGTTATCTTGATCGTTTTACACATGAAGGAAAGGTGATCAGCCCTCCGCATCAGGTACCAGTCCAGGGTAATAATATTGAATAAATATTACAGTGAAAAAATCACTTAATTTATTTTACCCCTCCTGGGAATCGAACCCGGGACCTCCAGATTGGTAGCCGAGCGTGCTGACCATTACACTACGGAGGCGGACATTTCCTAGTACATATAGCAGTGCTAATATGGGTAGGTGGCGCATGGGAAGATGCTGGCTTACATGAACACAAAATTTAGTTATAAATTAAGAGAAAATGTAATTATGTACTGCAATTAGAGTTTTTAATGATATATGATTAAATGAAATGGCCTTTTAGACCGGAATTCTGAAAATTTCCATGGCAGTCAACGTGTTAAAAGTTAAACAAACATATGTATATTTTTTATTGTTAGTATATTTTTTTAAATATATATATTTTTGAAATAAATTGTTGACCAAACATAACTTGTTTAATTTTTTAAGTAACTAGCTTACAAACCACCATGCCACTTCTCCGCAGGGGTAGGCAGAGAGAATAGAACTCCACTCCAATCTGTCTTCAGAAACAATCTTCGCCTCTTCCATATTCATGCGCCTTCTCATACATTTTAATTAAAATTCTTTTGTATTTCACAATATAATATAACACAAAAAAGATCCCACAAAGGCATGCTCAAAACGTGTTACCTAGAGGTAGACGGCGGTCGGCCGGTGATTGAATTCTGTGTTGCATTGTGTCACCTTAACACATTGTGAAAGTGGGCGGAGAACATATCGTGGGTATACTGGCAAAAAACCTTAACTCTAAAATCCCTGTTTGAAAAATCCCTGTTATTTAGAGATCCCTGGAGACTGGCCGGAGCATTTCGTCAACGTAACATGTTACGATGCGAGCATTCAGGCAGTCGGTACAGCGAGCCGAGCGCTCCGTCCATAGTTTGGGATGCTCGGTGATGCTCGCCGCGAGCGATGTTACGACATTATGTTACGACGAAGTGCTCCGGTCAGTCTCCACCTTTAAACTTAAAGTTTAATTTATATTTAAAACCACATAAATTTGGCATTTCAAACTATGTACTTAGTGTATTTTGCCAGTTTATAGAACGTTGAAAAACTTATAATACTGCATCATTAAGTCAGAATTGCATATTTTCGAGTTAATATTTTTTACCAGTACACCCACGATATGCAAAGAGGGAAGATGACACTCACTCCTTTCAAGAACGTCATAAATCAAAAATCATCAATTTTCAGTTGTGCATGTTTTCGGAATGCCCAGAAAATGTACTATATCCCAGCAAAAGCAGCATATTTTTAACCTAATTTTTACCCGCTACAGGGCAGAAAGTGTTATTTTTGCATTTTGAAGAAAAGGTATCGTTTAATTATTTTTTTAAATATGTATATTAAATATTTTTCAAATGGAGAAAAACATTCAGGTTTCACCTAAAAAGAACTGTTGCACAGTAAAAAGTTCAATAAGTGGCTTGATGTTTATTTTTAATACATTGTATTATATTTTTAAACTTTATAAACGTTCTCCTGAAAAATCAAGTGTTTTGATTTATGACGTTCTTGAAAGGAGTGAGCGATATAATAAAACAAGAGCTTATAAGCTACATTTTATTATAGAAATATACAATCTATAAATCTCCTAACAATAATATAAGAATTAATAATAACACAATGAACATACAAGCAACAGCTGTGTTTACAAAATGGCAGTATATTTTTTGAATTCAAGTCCACAATATCATCTGTCGCATACTGAATTGTGTATATTTGAGAGGTTACACCATTAAACTAAAAAGTGGTCTTACACAATTGTTTTATTTTTACATTTAAATCATTATGTTATTCCACAAAGTTGATGCCAAATGCTTATAAGCATTAAAATACAATTATTATTTATAATACAATAGAAAAGAGGACAATATTATTTTTATTTATTTATTTTTAAGTACGCGCGAAAATGTTACATTTTTCTCGATTATAAGTACAAAATTAGCATGAAATATTGGGATTTTTACGCTGAAATGGCAGTGCAGGTTTAAACTTACTAAACACATATTAAGATTAACATTAAAAAAGAAGATTTTACATCAATGAAATATCATTATTTAAATCAAATAAATATCAATATTTAAAATATTAAATGCCCGGGGGATATGCTGAATATATTTTTTATCTTACTAATTAGTTGAGTGATATATAGGCTGTATTGAAACGCCTTGGATCTTCTACAATCTCTTTATTCAAAGAATGGGAAATAATTAAAATTGACCCATCATATGGGATTGAATGCAGAGCAGACACCGCGTGACAAAAAACGCACTAATAATAATATAATAAATCCCTTACCGCACCCCAATGGTGCATATGGCACTGCTTCATATAAACGCATCGTTATCTCGATCCATTACACATGAAGGAAAGGTGATCAGCCCTCCACTTCAGGTTGGTACCTGAAGTGGAGGGTGTAAGTCCAGTGTAATATTTAATAAATATTAGAGTGAAAAAATCACTTATATTTATTAAACCCCCCTGGGAATCGAACCCGGGACCTCCAGAACGGTAGGCGAGCATGCTGACCATTACACTACGGAGGCGGACAAAAACGCACTAAGAGTGTCAGAAATAATGACTCTAAGGAGCATATCTGGCAAGAGTCTACGAGATTGAATAAGGTACACCGGGATAAGGGAAATATGCAAGATTGAAGATGTCATGTCTCCTTCGTTGCCTTCCCCACCTAAGTGGGGAAGGCAACGAAGGAGACAATGGTATGTGTATGTGAGGGAATGAAACCATCCAGACTCCCCCACATTGCACTGCAGGTCACATTTTTACAGTCAAATTTCTCAAAACAAATATGGAGTCAAACATAATATGACATAACTTTCCCTGATTTATTATTTTAAATATTGGAAAAAAAATACATATATTTCAGCTTAAACACGGAAAATGCCGTTTTTCGATTGTAAGTAAGCAACGGCAGTGTAAATATTAAAAAATAAAAACTAATTCTACTGAGATATTTAAAATAAACAATAAAATTATGGATTGTCGAAAGAAGTAGATGCTGTCATTATTATTTTGATAAAGTACAGTGAGAGCCAGATTAATATGGGAAATTTATATTATAAAAATATATTATAACTTATTATAGATTTAGAATATATGTTTGTCCCGGATGGTTACAGCCGGGTAAGCAGGTTTCTGTAAATTTTGAACTCGGTAAATGGCGCTGTAGTCGAGCCATGAAAAAAAAGTTGTTTCTCTTGAACCAATGGACCACCAAATTTTGTTCACATGTCTAATACAATAACATGGCCTAGTACAATTTATTCCAAATTCTGGACCTGATAGGTGGCGCTGTAACCGATTTTTTCAATAAAACCTTTAATTAAAATTAACCAAATCAATTTTCAATAAAACCTTTAGTTTGATATAATTAATGTATCCAAAATTTACAGAATTTCATTTATTACCAAAAAACCAGCTTGTGCGGAACAACATCCGCCGGGTCAGACATATCTGGTACAGACATACATGGTCATAACCAAAAATATTTGTACTACTTTAAAAATAAGTCAATTTGCTTGAGAAATTAATTAATATTTACATTATTTTGCGCCTATATGCAATTGCCAAATAATATGAGTAAAACCCTAAATCAATTTACTGAATGTTTATTAAAAATATGGTTAAGTAGTAATATTAGTCCCGAGGAAGGAACACATCATTATTCTGAGACTGTTTGACAGTTACTGCACATAAAATAACAAAAGTTTTAAAAATAACAACCATGCTACTTCTCTCTACCATAGATATCAATCAACAATATGGCATCTATTTTTTTCCTAATTTATGGATCACAGGTTAGATTAGATGACCTAATCTATGGATCATGTGTTAGGCTAGGTAACATAATCTGCAGATAATAAATTATGTTTGACCTGACCCTAGTCATTATCAGGTCAAATCTGAGCTGTAGGTCACAGTTTAGGTAGGTAAGGTGAATCTTGATGTATGGATAAAAGGCGAGTTTGACCTAATCTATTGATATAGATCACAGACTAGTTTAGGTCACCAAAACCATAGTTTGACCCATAGGTCACATGTTGGATAATATCTCAAACTATGGATCACAAGTGAGGTCAGGTCACCTAATCTAAGATGAGCACAGGGTCATTACTATTGAGTTGTGTGGTAGTTGAATTAGGTCATATAAACTATGGATAACATGTTAGGTTAGGTCACCTTAACTATGGATGACAAGTGACGTCAGACCACTTAATCTACATATGAACACAGGGTAGGTTGGACATTACCATCGGGTCGTGTGATACATAGTTAAATTAGGTCACATAAACTACGGATGTAAACATGTTAGGTTAGGTCACCTAAACTGCAGATGACAAGATGGGTTAGGTCAACCAATCCACAGATGAGCACGGTTAGGTTTTATATTGTCATCGGGTCATTTGGTCACAACGCCATCAGATCATGTATTAATTGGGTAAAGTCACCTAAACTATGGATGATATGTTGGGTTAGGTTACCTAAACCTTGGATTACAATACACATAGATATAAGGTCACCCAAACTGTGGATGACAAGGTAGATAAGGTCACCTAATCTACATATGAGCACAGGTGAGGTTTAACATTCTCATCGAGTCATATGTGATGTTGGGTAAGGTCACCTAAACTCTAGATGACGTGTTAGATTAGGTCACCTAAACTATGGATGATATGTTAGGTTAGATCACCTAAGCCTTGGATTACAATAAACATAGGTATGGTCACCTAAACTGTGGATGACAAGGTCACCTAATCTATAGATGAGTACAGGTTAGGTAAGGTCGCCTATACTATGGATGACGTGTTAGGTTAGGTCACCTAAGCCTTGGATTACAATATACATAAGTATGGTCGCCTAAACTGTGGATGACAAGGTCACCTAATCTACAGATGAGTACAGGTCAGGTTACACCTAACCTGCGGATCACAGTCTAGGTTAGGTCACCTAAACTAGGAGGCAGACGGCCTAGCCCCTCCTGGAGTTGGTGGGGACGCGGTTCTTGTTGTCTCTGATGGTGTTGGCCCACGCTCCGATGACGAAGGTCTCCACGTCGCACTCGTTGGTACCTCGTACGATGCGGAAGTAGCCATTCTCTCCCCAATCCTCACCCCAGCTATTTGCAGCCACCTGAAAGTTTCCATTGGGTTTAAAATTTGATCTTTTAACCCTTCACTGCATAACTTTTTTTGCATGACTGCACGACTGCATTGACAGTTGGTCTTGGAGAGACAAGTGAAGTTATTATTTTGGCGTTCATAGCGCGTCTTTTGGCTAAATTATGAACTATATACAAGAGTTATGAATGTATCTCATCAGTAACAACAAAGAATGGTTGCTTATATTTTTAAAGGACGTTTTAACACTAACTTTTGGGTATGTAACAAATTTGATACACTATGCAGCGAAGGTTTAGTGATGGTTTGGATATGTAGTACGAATGAGTGAGGAAAGAACGGTAAAACAAATTTATGAGGCAAATGTTATTGGAAAAAGGAGCAGAGGAAGACCGAGAAAACTTGGCACGATCAAGTATGCCAAATACTTGAAAGTGGTCAGGTTAGGAGTCGAAACAATTGGCGGGTATGTATGAGGAGATGCATGAACGTGGAAGAGGCGAAGAATTTTTGCAAGGACAGAGTGGTGTTGAGTTCTATTCTCTCTGCCTACCCCTGTGGAGAAGCGGCGTGATGGTTAGCTAGTTAGTTAGTTTAATGAATCTTCTTCTGTTTGTGTTATGTCAGATCTCCCTGATGTGGACTATCACTTGAAAGTAATTGTCCTTGTCTCGGGCAGCTCTAGACAGTCCTGATCCCCGTCCAATCTCGTATATTCAGGAGCCAGGAGATCTGCCTTCTGCCCACACCATGTCAACCCTCTATTAGGTGCAATAGCTCATACTTCTCTCCTCAAAGTAGTTTAAAACACAAAATGTAGATATTTTTGTGTGTTTTATTCACTTAAATGAATAAACTGTCAACTTTAGTTGTCCGCCTCCGTAGTGTAATGGTCAGCACGCTCGGCTACCGTACTGGAGGTCCCGGGTTCGAATCCCAGGGGGGGGGGGTCGAATAAATAAAAGGGATTTTTTCACTCTTATATTTATTCAATATTACCTTGGACTGGTACCTGAAGTGGAGGGCTAATCACCTTTCCTTCATGTGTTAACGATCAAGATAACACTGTGTTTATATGATGCAGTGCCCTTTGCAACATTGGGGTGCAGATAAGGGTTTGAATGAATGAAAATTAGTTGAGAGTCGTTGGATTTTTGAGCATGCTAGTATCGATGTATGTAAACGAGCATGCTTATTTCATGCAAATGAGCATGCCTGTCTTAAGCACGCTTAATTAGAAGCACATGTTAATATACCTTAACTAAGAGTAGCTGTTTAGAGCGGCTACAGACTAACGACTTCAGGGTGGATAAGACATAAGACAATATTATGTACGATTTACCCAGTATTTGATGCCATCTTCAGTCCCCCAGCCGACAAGTCGGACGGAGTGGTAGCTGAAGTCTGCGGGCACGTTCCTCGCGCGCTTGTAGATGCCTCTCTTATAGGAGAACAGGTCCTGGAACACCTTGATGGTAGCTGTAACAGGAATAACAATAATTAAAATAAATTTGCATAATTTATCTTATTTCTTCTTCTTCTCTAGCCCTCTGTCCTCCGCTGCTATCCAGCTTCAGCTATATCCCTCCTCCTGGCCTATATCCATAGGCCTCCTCTGTTTCCTTCCTTTTTTTTTGGTCAATTACTACTTGCAGCCATTTTTTACCCCCCACAGAGTCAATTTCGTCAGACCATATTTTTTAAGGCCTTTCGACGCTTCTTTTATTCTCCCAAGGTCTCCATCATAAACTTTTAGGGGTCCATCTTGTGGAGTCTTGTTTTTGGAACATGCACTGCTCATTGCCACTTTGGTCTTGTTAGGATCATTTACATAGCGCTATTTTCATAAAACACTCAAGGGCACTTCACTTTGATCGAATTGGGGAAAAGGAGACAATGGAAATAATTTAGCAAATCCGTTTAAAGTTTTTTCCTAAAGATCTCACTCTCTCTATTTCTAACTATTAGTGGAAGAGCATTTCGCGCCATCGATTCCGCAACAGCAAAGAAATGCTCATCAAATTTAGTGTGCTGGTAAGATCATTTTACCCATATTTTAAAATACTTATTGATAAAACTATATGAAAGAAAATTGTTTATGACATGCAATCAAATACGACATGGTCAAATGATGCGATCTATTTCAGATCTACCCACTTCCATTAACCATTTATGAATAGCTCGTTTATACTTATGTTTAGAGTTTATAGATAATGGAAGCAGGTTGTACAACTGTATTGCAAAATAATCAGAGTTATTTTGACCAAAAGAGGTATGTGCTAGGTTTTGTTTGATGTGATCTTATTTTTAATTGACACTCTTTATAGAAATGTACATAGAGTACGTTTCCATAAAGAGTGTCAGTTGTGATTTGAGGATAACTGTGAGAAAGTACTTAAAGTGTACTTACCAACCAATCTGCTTTCCTTTGTAATAAAATATGTTCAGACCTAAATGATGTATTTTTCCATAAAGTGTGTTGATCGTAATATAGTTTTTATTTTTATTTATTATTATTTCGTCCGCCTCCGTAGTGTAATGGTCAGCACGCTCGGCTACCGTTCTGGAGGTCTCGGGTTCGATTCTCAGGGGGGGTCAAATAAATATAAGTGATTTTTTCACTATAATATTTATTCAATACTACCCTGGACTAGTACCTGAAGCGGAAGGCTGATCACCTTTTCTTTGTGAGTTAACGATCAAGATAACACTGTGTTTATAATGGAGTGCCCTATGCACCATTGGGGTGCGGAAAAGGGTTTGAATGAATTGTTATTATTCTTAAAGTGCATATTATTTAAAAATAGATATAAAAAAGAATATTAACACATTTTAAACAGGTATTTTTTATGCCTGCAGACCGCTGGCGACGGGTTTGATAATTGTGTACATAACTATATGCATCAACTATAAAACGTTAATAAAAAGATTGATATATAATATTCATATAAAAACATAAGATAATTCCTTTTTACCTGACATTGAAATGAGGCTGGTGCAGAAGGTAAAAATACCCTTCTCATCCTGAAGCATCAATTGACCGTACAAGTAAAAACACCTTTCCCCTACCAAGTGTGTTTTAAAAAAACTCCACTGACAGGACACAAAAGGAGACTATGATTTTATAAATGAATAAATTTAACATGTATGTAAGTTTTTTTAAATTTAACAAACAAAATTGTCCATCTCCTTGGTGTAATGGTCAGCACGCTCGGCTACCGTTCTGGAGGTCCCAGGTTCGATTCCCAGGAGGGGTCAAATAAATATAAGTGATTTTTACACTGGAATATTTATTCAATATTACCCTGGACTGGTACCTGAAGCGGAGGGCTGATCACCTTTCCTTCATGTGTTGACGATCGAGATAACATTGCATTTATGTGATGCAGTCTCTATGCACCATTAGGGTGCAGATAAGGGTTTGAAGAAGTTGAATAAATGTATGTAGGTTTTTTTTTAAATTAATAAAAAAGGGTTCTTACCCTGAGCCGGTCCGGAGTTGAGTATCTCGTACATGATGTCGGTCTCGTTGCCGAGCCTGTAGGCGGGGGACACGTGGTAGCGCTCCACCCTCCCGGGCACGTCCGCGGGCAGCGAGCACCCCGACATCTTCAGGTTGCCCTTCCGCTGCAGGGTGCATTTCTGCTCCAGCCCGCTGTACGGCAGGCACTCCTCGTTCACCAGCCTGCAATAGCAAACCATAATAATTATCAATGATTAAAGAAAACACATGTTTTATACCACTTGAGTTTTATTAAAGACTACATGTTTCGGAAGTTAAACTTCCATCATTCAGGTCTGTATAGTAAATAAAATATAAAAAACAAAATTGTTTTATAGTAATTATCCACACATTTTTGGTGTGCCCAAAGGCTTGTTTGCAAATTTGGGCCTGTAGGAGGGGGACACGTGGTGGCATGCCACCCTCCCGGGCATGTCCGCTTAGAAGTTAGTTTTTACATCTCAATTTTAACATCTTAACATAGATGAAGAAAACCATACTCTTCCATAAGTCTGAGTATTTACAGGGCTTGGTTTGAGTGATCACTTTACACACGTGTAACAATCAAAATTCTACCCATGATTGACAACCACACCACTAAAATATTGGAAGTTGTTATATATCCTTCAATTGGCACCTTACTAGGACCGTAGTCCATTTGATCTTCACATTTGTTTGATAATGCCCTAACAAGGCGAAACAATTGTCACAATATAATTTTTTTATGAGTTTTTGTTAATAAAATACAACTTAGTAGATTCTAAAAATCTGTGTTTGATTTAAAATTAATACATAAATTTAAATGGAGTTCTACAAATTAAACGCCAAATCAATAAATACCCATATTTCTTGTTAATTCTTGGGACTATCAAACCTTCGTTGTGTGTAAATCGTGTATCATGGTTGTGTACTAAAGGATTTCGATATTTTCGATATATAATACGATTTGTTATAAGACTTTTTGTTTCTCTATTAGTGTACTCATTAGTGTATTTTTAATTTTTATATTTGATACTGTATATATGTATTATATGTATTATCTTAAAGGCTTCAGCCGTTTAAAAAATAAATAAATAAACATTCACCATTCTACCCACGATTGACATAAAAGAAAAAATCTTTATACTAAAACGGTTTATATTAAATGGCAGAGGCCTTAATGTATGGTTTGGTGTTGGGGAATAATTGTCGTTACCCAAACTTCCTGATAAACTGCCAGGCCCTGTCGAGGTAGCCTCCGCTGCAGGACTTCTGGCCGCGGCTGTTGCACGACACCAGGTGCTGGGCACTCAGCATCGGGTGCTCATTCATGTTGGACATGATCACAAATCTGGAAATATCATCAATAATTACTTCAACTCGTCTGAAAAACACGTGGCAACATGATTTATAGATAGTACCAATCTTCAAATGATAAATAAAAATGACAACCACACTACTCAATTTTTGGAACTTGTAAATATATTGATCAAACTCACGACATACTACATATCGCTCACTCCTTTCAACAACGTCATATATCAAAAATTGTCAATTTTCAGTTGTGCATATTTTCGGAATGCCCAGAAAATGTACTATAGCCCAGCAAAAGCGGCATATTTTAAACTTAATATTTACCCGCTACAGGGCAGAAAGTGTTGTTTTAGCATTTTGAAGAAAAGGTATGTTTAATTATTTTTTTAAATATCCTAGATATTTTTCATTCAGGTTTAGAGGAGAAAAAACATTCAGGATTTACCTAAAAAGATCTGTTGCACAGTAAAAAGTTCAATAAGTGGCTTGATATTTATTTTAAAACATTTTATTTTATTCTTAAACATTAAAAACGATCTCCTGAAAAATCAAGTTTTTTGATATATGACGTTGTTGAAAGGAGTGAGCGACATGACATTTATACACAAATAAAATTTTGTTCAGGTTTTACCTAAAAAAAATCTGTTGCACAGAAAAAAGTTTTAAAAAAATGGCTTGATATTTATTTTTAATACATTTTATTATATTCTTAAACTTTGAAAACGATCTTCTGAAAAATCGAGTTTTTTGATATATGACGTAGTTAAAAGGAGTGAGCGATATGAGTTCAGTTGGAATAGGGAAAGCTTTTTATTAAATAAAGACTCATTCTACTTGTATGCAAGGTACTTGATGTCCAAGAACCTTGGGTTAAATTCACATACTCAAACCCCGCCTGCAAAAATAATTATAAATTTTTTGCAAAGTTTGTAATTTTCTTCGAAAATTCTAGGCAAAAACACTCAATACCTAACGAGCATCAAATCATAAAGGAATGAAAGCATATCTCGATGAAAAGACTGCATCACATCAACCATACAATGTTTCCTGTTTGATTTCGATATGGAGTGTAGTCTGCTGACAAAATTAAAATTCTTCCGGACACTTTGGAGTAGAGCAATGCGCTGTACACTATGGTGGATATACTGACTTGTCGCTGGCCACGGCAGCGGAGGAGATGGCCCACGAGGAGCCGCACCAGCCCTGGTCCTGCACGGGGGCCAGCAGCCCGGGCCAGTTCTGTCTGGCGTCGAACTGCGCCGGCATGCTGTGCGGGTCGTACACGGGCCGCAGGGGGTACATGCCCAGGGTGCTCCGCTGGGGCGACAGGGTTCCTGAGCAGAGACAAAGATACATCACTCAAAGAGTTCACAACATTGAGTCAAAGCAAATTAATCTTGTCTATTGTATTTTGTATTGTCCGCCTCCGTAGTGCTCGTCTACCATTCTGGAGGTCCCGGGTTCGATTCCCAGGGGGGGTCAAATAAATACTAGTGATTTTTTCACTCTAATATTTATTCAATATTATCCCGGACTGTTACCTGAAGCGGAGGGCTGATCACCTTTCCTTCATGTGTTAACGATCAAGATAACACTGCATTTATATTATGCAGTGCCCTATGCACCATTGGGGTGTGGATAAGGGTTTGAAGTGAAGATTGTATTTTAAAAGCACTGTCAACTTTGTGGTAAGGTAATATAAACATTCCTCATCATTCTTTATTCACTTTGTGTAATACCACTTTAAAAAATCTCTACTTAATAACTGGCAACTGTCTCGCCATCGCTTTGGAGGTCTTCCAGGTGGTCTTTATCCGTCTGGGTTCTCTTGAAGACCAATTCGTATTTCCAATTACCTTTTATACATTGAAATTACGAATTGCTTTCAAGAGAACCCAGATGGAAGAAAACCACCTAGAAGACTTCCAAAGCGATGGCGTGAAAGCTGCCAGCCCACATCACAAGAGACGGATAATGGAACAGACAGATCCAATGATCGATACAAAGGCAGAATAAAAAGAAGACATTTTTTGCACACAATATTTGCAGTATTGCAAATAAATATATGAGGTTCACGAAGGTCAGGGGTTAGGGGTAGTGCATTTATCTTCTTCTGTCCATGTTATGTCAGGTCCTTCTGATATTTACTATCACTTAGGAGTAATTATCCTTGTCTCGGGCAGCTCTAAAAAGTCCTGATCCCTGTCCAATCTCGTTTATTCCGGAGCCAGGAGATCTGCCTTCTGCCCACATCTCGTCAACCCTCTATTAGGTGCAATAGCCCGTACTTGTCTCCTCTCAGCAAAATCTCGTATATTGCATAGTATAATGCAACTAAAGCATTTTTATTATGCAATGGTTAAAAATAGTCAGGTTCTCACCAGTTCTCAGCTTAAGTCCTTGGCTGAGCTTGTGACCCCAGAAAGGGGTGTGGTTGGAGGCCCTCCAGGTGATGGCCGCGTCGTTGTTCACCGAATCCAGGAGCTGCTCCTCCACCATGCACGGGTCCGTGTCGCACACCATCTCGGCACGGCCTCCCACATCACTGCACGTGCTGTAATCATGTGCAAATCAATTTATTAGTGTGTGAAGTAAATATATGTCGTATCGCCATCGCCAAAAGTGCCATGTCTAAGCTAGACAAGATCTGGAAAGACCGGGGTGTGAGTAACAACACCAAGATGAAGCTTGTCAGGAGTTTGGTCCACTCCATTCTTCTCTATGCTGCTGAAACATGGACCATAAAAGCAGCAGAAAGGAGAAAAATTTCGCTTTCGAAATGTGGAGTTGGAGGCGCGTGCTCCAAATTCCATGGACAGCTAGACATTCGCCAGGAACTAAACTTGGATGGCTTGTCTCTAACCAATTACTGTACACGATGGATTCTTCACTTCTTTGAACACGTTGCGCGTGGCAATGAGGATAGTCCGGAATGAATGGTTGTTTTCAGTAGCCTGGAGGGAAAAGAGGGAGAGGAAGGTCCCCACACGATGGAGCTATATAGTTAAGGTGGTTGGAGCACTATGTGCAGCGCAGTCAAGGGATAACTGGAGAAGAGTCATTGCTTCCACAAGGGTCACAACCCTCAGTATAGGAATAAGACGGAGAAGAATAAAAAAGTAATAAATAACCAGACTTAATGTTGAGATGTCAGAATGATAGATGTTTTATCCAAAGTTGAGACTCCTATATTATTGAGATATAAATAGAAGTAATGCAGTGTATGAACAGTTTTACTAATTGATTTGGCAGTCACTCAGCGCCCATTGTTTATTTAAATTTCACTCAAATCTTCATGATTCGGTGGTGAAAAATCTCAATATGGATGAAGGAGAACAAACGAGGATGTGGACAGACCCAAAATGTTGTGAATAAAATTACTAATAAAATTGAAAATTTTGTTTTTATGCGTTTACCGATATAAAATAATTAGGTAAGGAAATATCCTTACCATACAATAGTATGTATTTAAATAAAAGGTCTCTGCTTAATAAATCTTACTCAAATCAACCATAGATACTGCCCGTAAACTCGCGCATTATGCGACATATGAATCGTATCATATGCATATATATATTATATGAGTTCCAAAATATGAGAAGTGTGGTTGTCACTTAATTTGTGATCAGTTAAACCGTAAGCCCTGTATTCCCAGTACCCAGACTACCAAATTCTTCTTCATCTCTATTGAGATGTCAAAATGCGTTTCATTTATTAAAATTCCATCCCAGTTCGACACTGTCTCCGTGAAAAAATGGCAATTTAATTTTTGACTGAAAACGGTGAAAAGATATTGAAAAGTAAATACTCAGACTTCCATATTTTTCTTCATCTATCTTGAAATATCAAAATGCCTTCCTTTTTCCTTTTGAAAGATTGACTTATCATTTAAAAAAAAAATCAATTGCCCATCCCTGTTCGGCACTGTCTCCTTAAAAAATTGTCAATGTAAGAATTGACTGAAAACGGTAATAAAATATTGAAAAGTAAATAAAGTACGTGTTCATGACTGTGACAGATGAACAAACAATCATCCGAAGAAGTAATAAAGATGAATGTTTTAATGGCTTCATTAAAGTTTAATATTCCGTTCAGGGCCAAACACCCAATATAAATGACCATTAAAATGTTCCATGTTGATACGTTTATGTCATATGTGCAATAATATAGTCCATATATGCTGATTCCTTGAGCTAAGAGCACAGCAGAACTCTCCTTTCACGCTGTGCATACATCTTAGACCAGTGGTCGCCAATTTGATGCACATTGCAAAGATTAAACATTTTCTTACTAGACAAATCTGTTTGGAATTCTGGTATACCTTATTATTTTTTGCCATCTCATCAAAGATGAAGAAGAATATGGAGGTCTAGGAATTTACAGGGCTGACGACCGTCATAGGCTGGTTTAAGTGATCACTTTACACACGTTTATCTCACCAATAGATGATGTCTCTAGTGAAGTTCTAGTGACTCAAGAACAAGGTTTCTAAATTGGTTCATATATATAGAACTTCCAAGAATTTGAGTAGTGTGGTTGTCAATAATGGGTAGAATTGGTGAATGTTACACGTGTGTAAAGTGATCACTTAAACCAGCCTATGACGGTCGTCAGCCCCGTAAATGCCCAGACCTCCATATTCTTCTTCATCTTTGGTGAGATGGCAAAAAATAATATGAAAATAACTCCTGTAATTAGAGATAATCCAGATTTTGTGAACAAGTATTTGGTCACACTCAAAATGCTGGTATACCTTAATTATAACCTTAGACCTTAATTAAAATACGGGTGGACCCAATAAAACTTAGAGGATTAAAAAATATTTATATTATTTTTTTATTTACATAAATAGTAAACATTTATTTAAAGAACAATTTTAAACATATTAAAAATATTTTTTTGCAGACCCCACCAAGCCACCTTGTATGTCTTGTCGGTGTAGTTTTTTTTACATACATTTTTATGGTTTTAATCCATTTTAATCTAATATTTACACAAAAAAGAGAGAGAAAATTAAGAATATAAACTATTTTAGAATTGTCATAGAATTAACTCTTGATCATTTACCCATTTCTTTATTTTGTCTTTGTTCCATATTTTATTTTGACCTCTAACCTCCAAATCTATCTAAATCTACACCAAAGATGTCAAGATCCTATTGTAGCTTTGTTTTTTTTCAATTAAAAACGTATTTTAGCGACAAATCTGTTTTTAAATTCTTATTTGAGTCGAATAATTTATTCACGAGGGAAACCGCAAACGTCAGGTGACTTCCCGCGCCTGCCGCGAGATGTCGCGTCCGTCCGCGGTCCGTGGCTTCCTGCGGTGTTGCCAGCTAACTGCACTTCCTGCCAGGTTAACCCTTATTCTCACAACACATCCCACATTCTCTATTTTAATCAGTCTGGCATTATTGTGAATTAAATATTAAAATTGCTGTGGTAACATGTAATATTGAGATAATCAAACCGCCAGGTTATCAGTTATCCCACCGCAAACTTTTATATCGGCGAATTTTTCACAAATTATAAAATGTTGTTATTATCATTCATATTCAGTTGACCACTTAATGCTCGGTTTTTTCCTCAAAAATAATACCAAAAATATCAGGTTATTATTTTATTTAAAGGGTTTACATAATTTCAAAGTTGTCCAGTTCAAAAAAACAAAACAGAAGCATTTAAAAAGGTAAAAAAAATATTATAATAAATTTGATCATTTAAAGAAGAATTTAAAAAAAAGTGTCAAAGGCTCGCTCAGTTGGATTGTGGAATCAAGTGGAAACACGCGAGCAGTGCTCGGGTTGGCGCGAGACGACACATGCGTCGTCCGCGAATACCGCTGCCGACGCATCAAAATCACCAAAAAAAGAATTGAAAAAAAATTCATTGAAATTTTTTTAAACATCGACATATAATCATCCGTTTCACAAGGAACAATAATGAAAAAAAATAGCTCCATGGGGAAATGATGGAAGCTAAACATTAAGGCATCATCTTCTTCTTCTATGTCAGCCATCTCTCTACTGCTAGATGTAGGCCTATTTGAATGGATAAATATCACGATGTGTGATTATTAGCCAATAAATTAATATGAAAAATCACAAGACTATCGATAACATTCTTATTGAAATCTGTAGGGAACTAAGGGTGATATTAAAGTTTAAACTTTAGATATTTGAATAAAACGAAAAACGTGCATTCGCATACGTCATCAAATTTCCGTCATCGAACGTTTTATGACGTCATATGGTTTATTGTCTATGGTTTAAAGAGCTGTAATGGTAGTAGTATGGCTTGTTTGTTTACCACTACATTACCATTTGTGTGATACAAATATGAGGGGAGGGGTGGGAGGGTGGAGCATAGACATCAACAAATAGAGCCACCAACAATTTAGCAATGACACCCACATTAAAATAACTCCATCGTTTATGTGACGTCATTCATTGCTAACTTACGAAAATAACGTTTTTTCGAAGGCGAATTTTCCAAAAGAAAATGATGAATGAAAATATTAATTACATCGGCTGTTATAAACACTTCACGAGTCTAATACAATCCTTTATAGGTTTAGTATGGTAAATTAGATATTCCTCCTGTCTGACAAAGATCCATTGCATTTTGGACTTTATTTTAAGAACGTGTAAAAACCTTTTAGAGATATTAATACAATGAAAACCTTGTTTTATACCTATATTAAAGCATCCTCGAATACGGATCCCTGTTATGGATTGTATAAACGGAGAAACGATGGAGTGCAAAGTAGATTTCTGAAGTACCTAGACTATAAATTTACCTAGACTATCAAACGCGAGAGTTAGATATAATTTGCTGCAACACCATATACAACGCTCTTGTCTAACAAAAGGCCATTGCTCTTTGCGGTTTTTTGCTGCGTGGGTTACTGAATGGTCATTTGACATTAAAAAAACATGGTTTGCATTTGTTAAGAAGCGTTTACGATCTTATATGTACATCCAATGTACGTATGCATTCATTTAATTATATTTTGCCTGTTCTTCGTAACTGTTTTGCACTAAGGTGATGGAACATGATTAGAAATAGCTCGTAAAGTACTAGGACTTTGGTTTGTTATAAACTAGCTGCACCCGGCCACGCGTTGCTGTGGCCTAATTTGGTCAAAAGACAAAAAATAAAAGCACACAATTATATTATTATTAATTTTACAATGCTTGTGAAGCAATGAAAACAGTAATAACCTTAGAAACAACAATGCATTCTAAAACATAGAAAATGCCAAGCATCAATATCTGTCAAGAAGCACGCTTTTGCCTATGAGTAACATACAGTATGAATGTGTTGCTCTTATGTCCAACACATGATGCTTTGCCCGTGGCATGATTTAAGATTTTGCACTAACGAACTTTATTATAGTACTGGATTCTTAGTATGTAGATTCATATAATTCTCAGTAGATTCTAAGGATTCTTCGACTCTTGTACTGGATTTATTTTTTACCTTAAAATAGCGTCAGATCGAAATGTGGAATGGTTTTAATGATACAAAAACCTTCCCGGATGCGCATCCAACATATTAACAAAATTTCATCGTGATCGGATAAGCGGTAAAGGCATACATAGCTTCATAAGTCACAAACAAACCAACAAACATACATTCTTTTTTATATATAAAGATAAATAAATAAAGTCCGCCTCCGTAGAGTAATGGTATCGTTCTGGAGGTCCCAGGATCGATTCCCTGGGGGAGGGGTCAAATAGTTATAAGCGATTATTTTACTCTAATATTTATTCAATTTTACTCTGAACTAGTACCTGAAGCGGAGGGCTGATCATTTTTCCTTGGTCCGTTAACGATCAAGATAACACTGCGTTTATATGATGCAGTGCCCTATGCACCATCAGGGTGCGGATAAGGATTTGAATTGAATTACTAGGTAGCTCTGTGAGTGACTTCTTTCGAGGGGAGAAAAATCTAGAATAACCTTGCCAGATTGTTCAGGTTCATTCCAATTCGTTCCATAGTCTATAAGAGGGTAGATATTACTAACATTAAAAAAATACATATTGATAAGGAAGGCAAAGGAAAAAGGGAGTTTAGGGAAGGAGGTAGAGGTAAAAACTGAGGAAGGAGGTTTGATGGACAGTTAGGAATCTAATGATAGATAGTAATGTCTCAGACGTTTCGTATAAGTTATTAGAGAAGGTGCATTTGTTTACGCGGAGAGGTAATTCATTCCATAGTCTGGCCGCTTGGACAGAGAAGGAATTACTGAAGAATGATGTGTCATGGCGAGGAATGGAAAGTGTTCTTTCTTGGGAAGAACGAAGTGATAGACCATGATCTGAGAGGTATATACAGTTTATACAAGCAAGATATTCATACGTTATGTTAAAAGCACAGTTTACTTTGTGGTATGGTAATATACCATAGCATTCTCCTTATCATTCATCGTTCTCGTGTAATACCTTTATGCGTAATACAACTTTGTAGAATACCATACAATTTTTTAACCCAAAGACTATTTGTCATGCTAATAGGTGCGAATTACATATTTACCTAGCCGACTTACCGCAAAATATACAGCGGTTTCAAATATTTTTTTAGATACCTACATCAATGACGAACCTCATCATATTTTTTTAAAACGAACGGAGTATATGAAAGTCAAGACCAGGGATGGCTAACCTTTTCATTTCTAAATGTCACATTTATTTATCTTAGTAAATTATAGGCCGCCTCCGTAGTGTAATGGTCAGCACGCACGGCTACCGTTCTGGAAGACCCGGGTTCGATTCCCAGGGGGGATAAGAATAAATATTAGTGATTTTTTCACTGTAATATTTATTCAATATTACCCTGGACTGGTACTTGAAGCGGAGGGCTGATCACCTTTCCTTCATGTGTAAAGATCAAGATAACACTGCGTTTATATGACGCAGTGCCCTATGCACCATTGGGGTGCGGATAAGGGTTTTATTATTATTATTAAATTATAGGCACTGACAGGCACCGTGGCGTAGTTGGGTAGACGCTCGACTCGAAACTGGCTAAAAGTAGAGGCATTGCGGCTTATTCCTTTCAAAAATATGTAAATTTATATATATATATATATATATATATATATATATATATATATATATATATATATATATATATATATATATATATATATATATATATATATATATATATATATATATATATATATATATATATATATATATATATATATATATATATATATATATATATATATATATATATATATATATATATATATATTGGTCATCAGATATATATAATTGGGTGTTTTTTAATATAATAATAGTAATAATAATGCAGTATTTTTAGAACCTCTTTTTTCAAAATAAAATTAAAAATCCATGCTTATTTTAGCCTTGCACTCTTTCCTTATATCACCATTGGAACATCTACCACACATGGTTTTACCGCACTGGGATCCTCATCCTACTTTTGCCAACTCCATGCTTCACTTCCATACATAAGGGTTGGAGCCAGGACTCCATTGTGCACTGCCAGTTTAGCTTCTCTAAGCTGGTTTGTTTGACTTTAAGGTCTTAATCGCCAGCACAGAATACAATGAAGAATAAGAAATTAAAAAATTGGCTACTCCTGTGATATGCCTACTCTTTGTATACTGGAAGCACTTCATTATTCTACGAACGCCCGTGAAATTCTCATACAATCGCGATACGGTTCTCCTTATTATTTAAAATTAGTTCTACATCATAGATCAAGGAAACCTCAAATAATTTACATATTCAAATTCTGTGCTGAAAATCGGCGTCTATTATAGTAAAAAATACAATATGTTCTATATTGGCATCTTAAAATAGACGAAGAAGAATACGGGCAACGTTTTGGATGTTTCTAAATCATTGTTCACAAATACAACAACTCTACTCAAATTCTTGGAAGTTCTATATATATGAACCAATTTAGAAACCTTGTTCTTGAATCACTAGAACTTCACTAGAGACATCTATTGGTGAGATGTAAAGAAGCTTTTTACTAAGCAGAAACTCTTATATTAGTATGTGAGGTCCGAATCCTGGATTATAATCACACACATGAGAAACGCCAGAAAATAACATTTTCATTTTTATTATTAAGCTTATAATTTGACCAGATAATTTATTTACAACATTTTGAGTGTGTCCAAATACTTATTCACAAAATCTGGATTATCTCCAATTACAGGAGTTATTTTCATATTATTTTTTTGACATCTCATCAAAGATGAAGAAGAATATGGAAGTCTGGGTATTTACGGGGCTGACGACCGTCATAGGCTGGTTTAAGTGATCACTTTACACACGTGTAACATTCACCAATTCTACCCATTATTGACAACCACACTTCTCAAATTCTTGGAAGTTCTATATATATATGAACCAGTTTAGAAACCTTGTTCTTGAATCACTAGAACTTCACTAGAGACATCTATGTTGAGATGTAAAAATGCAGGCATATGTCTTGGATATTTACAGGGTTTGCGACCCATCATAGACTGGTTTTAGTGATCACTTTATATAAGTGAAACATACAGTGATGAAAAAATCGCCCGCCAAAAATGTGTTAATTTAAAACTAACTAACTAACTAACTAACCATCACGCCGCTTCCCCGCAGGGGTAGGCAGAGAGAATAGAGCGCCACACCACTCTGCCCTTGCAAACATTCTTCGCTTCTTCCACGTTCATGCATCTCCTCATACATACCCGCCGATTGTTACGACTCCTAACCTGGCCACTTTCAAGTATTTGGCATACCTGATCGTGCCATGTTTTTTTCGGTCTTACTCTGCTTCTTTTCCCAATAACATTCGCCTAGTAAATTTGTTTTACCGTTCTTTCCTCACTCATTCGTTCCACATGTCCAAACCATCTCAACACACCTTTCTTAATTTTATCGATAATGCTTATCTCAGCTTTGTATTCTTTCCTTATTTCACTATTCGCACATCTATCATACATCGTTTTGTCGCACATTCTTCTGAGAGATCTCATTTCGACTGCATTCAGTCTACTTTCATCCTTCTTTTGCCAACTCCATGTTTCACTTCCATACATTAGAGTTGGAACCAGGACTCCTTTGTGCACTGGCAGTTTAGCTTCCGCTGATAGGTTTTTATTTGCTATAACTGATTTCAGTGCACCATTCACTTTGTTCCCAGCATTCAATCAGCAGTTAATTTAAATTAATAATTTATATTTGAGGCACTAACTTTGTGATTTCCCATTTTATAATTCAAATGTAATTTTGTTTTAAAATCACTATTTCACTTATGGTGATTTTAAAACAAATTTACATTTTAATTATAAATTAAATTTATTCTAATCCTTATCCGCACTTAAAATTAAAATCACGTTTTCAGGCGTCGCCTAGTATATGAAATAATTCATTTTTTTCAAAATCATTTTGACGGAAAAATCATGAATTATTCAGACGAGGTCAAATTAATACTGCAGAAGCATTTTTCGTCGAAGACAAGTGAATTTTGTAAAACATACAGTGAAATGTGTAAAGTCTACCAGAGTATTGAAGAGTAGGTATAGTTGAAAAATGAGAAAAATACAGTAGAAGTCCCTATTACTGTCAACGGAGCATGTTCTTTAAAACCCTTATACGCACCCAATGGTGCATAGGGCACTGCATAATATAAACGCAGTGTTATTTTGATCATTAACATATGAAGGAAAGGTGATCAGCCCTCCGCTTCGGGCAGTCCAGAGTAATATTGAATAAATATTAGAGTGAAAATCATATATTTATTTTACCCCCCTGGGAATCGAACCCGGGACCTCCAGAACGGTAGCTGAGCGAGCTGACCGTTACACTACGGAGGCGGACAATGTTAATAAAAACATGGCGGAGCATGTTAGTTAATACTCATTAGTGTGAACCGACTTACACTGTGTATTTAAGACAAAAAATATGTTAAAATAAAATAATCATTAGCATTACTTATGGGATGATTCCAATAGTAAGTTATCTTTATGAAATATAAATGCCCGGACTTATATATTCTTCTTCATCTATGTTGAGAAATTAATATAAAAATCTTGATGTAAATATAAATATTAAGAAAGGTTCTTTAAGGTAGTTTGGACACGTGGACGAATGGATAACGAGAGAATGACCAAGAAAATATATGTGGCGAATGTCAAGGGGAGAACAGAACGAGGACGACCGAAAAAGACTTCACGATCAGATCAATTAAAACCTAAAATCTGGTGGTTTCAAAAGTCTGCGTAATCGGAGGGCTTGTATGACTAAATGTATGGATGTGAAGGAAGCTAGGAGCGTATATCAAGACAAAAGTGTGTGGCGTTCCATCCTCGTGATGATCTCTAGCACAAATAACTCTCAAAGGGAGCAAATACAGTATTTGTGAACTAAAATAATAAAAAAGCAATAAAAGTATTTTATTGTAATTAATTTGCTACAAGTGGTCATTAAAAAGCGATGCGGCGACAGATGCAACACTGTCAGACCAAATAAATCAATTGATGTTAATTCTAGAAGAGGTCATGGCTACACCAGCATTTCATCTGTATCAAAATGGCATTTCCGTATTGAAAAAAGCGCAAGTTTTTTGTTGCCATTAAATTGTCACGGGCGGTATTCAATATGCAAATAATTGAGCGAATAAAACAGCGTTACATTGTTCTAACATGTATTTGACGTGAAAAAATGGCCATGTTGCATGTACAAAACAAATGATATTCGGGACATAGTTTTAGCGAGTGTTTATGCCTAGAATTTTCACTCATGAATTACATGAAATTTTAGTAACATTAAACATAAAGAGTAAATCCACTCACGAGTAGGCATAGGCTGTGAAATTTAAAAAATTGAAGCCTGAGTAGGGTCATGATAAGCGGTGTTGCATAAGCCGTAGCTAGATTTCAGAGTCACTTGGACGTTAGGTAATTAAAAAAAGGGACATAGTTGAGTTATATAGAATAAACATATGATCATCAATTCATAGTGAAGTTATATGGAATAAACACCTGATCACCGAATCATAGGGGAATTAAATAGAATAAACACATGATCAATCATAGTGGGGAGGAATGGAGACTAACGAACATATTAGAGACCTACTAGGGTCACCACAGAGTGAACAATGACCACCAGGACATAGTGGGGTTAATAGAAACATGCAAAGCTAACTCACCACTCGTTGCAGTTAGCTTTGCATGTTTCTATTAACCATTTATTAATTAGTTGCCCCTTGAGCATGTACTTTCCAACATGCTAACACTGAATGGAGACTAACGAACATATTAGAGACCTACTCGAGTCACCACAGAGTGAACAATGATCCCCGGACATAGTGGGGTACCCACTTTTCTATTAAGAAACATAGTGGGGTTAATAGAACCACAGTGGGGTTAATAGAAACATGTAAAGCTAATGCACTAATATGAGTGAACAATGATCACCAGAATCTACCTGAGTCACCACAGAGTGGACAATGTGGGGTTAATAGAAATACGACGGGATTATGCAAAGCTAACTCACCACTTGTTGCAGTTGTCGGTGACCTTCTGCCCCTTAAATATGTACTTTCCAACATGCTAACACTGGATGGAGACTAACGAACATATAAGGGACCTACCTGAGTCACCACTAAGTGAACAATGATCACCGGGACATAGTGGGGTTAATATAAACATAGTGGGGTGAATAGAAACAAAATGGGGTTAATAGAAAAAAAGCCAACTCACCACTCGTTGCAGTTGTCGGTGACCTTCTGCCCCTTAAACATGTACTTTCTAACATGCTAATACTGAATGGAGACTAACGAACATATTAAAGACCTACCTAAGTCACCACAGAGTGAACAATGATCACCGGGACATGGTGGGGTAAATATAAAAATAGTGGGGTTAATAGAAACGTAAAGGGGGTTAATAGAAACAAAGCCAACTCACCAATCGTTGCAGTTATCGGTGACCTTCTGCCCCTTAAATATGTACTTTCCAACATGCTAACACTGGATGGAGACTAACGAACATATAAGGGACCTACCTGAGTCACCACTAAGTGAACAATGATCACCGGGACATAGTGGGGTACCCACTTTTCTATTAACAAACATAGTGGGGTGAATAGAAACATAGTGGGGTTAATAGAAACAAAGCCAGCTCACCACTCGTTGCAGTTGTCGGTGACCTTCTGCCCCTTGAGCATGTACTTGCCGGCGTGGTAGCACTGGATGATGTTCTGCGGCGCCTCCCCGTGGCAGTGGCTGAAGTAGTCCGGGCAGCAGTCCTCGTTGCGCGTCCGGTTGCAGAAGTCGTCGCAGTAGCACAGCGTCCCTACGGAGCCCACTGAGCACTTGAGGGTCAACCTCTGCTGGGAGCGCTCGCGACCCGGCGGTCGGGGTTAGTCCCACACTGGGGCGACTATGCGCACAGGCCCGCCTTTTACTCAATTTCAACTGTATACGATATATCGTAGTCGTATAGGAAAAAGTGACCAAGTGCATTTTTTACAAAAACATGATCATTGACTATTTGATATCTTCATTTTTTTTCATTCAAACCCTTATCCGCACCCTATGGTGCATAAGGCACTGCATCATATAAATGCAGTGTTATCTTGATCATTAACACACGAAGGAAAGGTGATCAGCCCTCTGCTTCAGGTACCAGTCCAGGGTTATATTGAATAAATATTACAGTGAAAATATCACTAATATTTATTTGACCCCCCTGGAAATCGAACCCGGGACCTCCAGTATGGTAGCCGAGCGTGCTGACCATTACACTACGGAGGCGCCTTTGATATCATACTAGCATAATATTTCCCTGAAAAAATCCCAAAGGATTTTAAACTTGGCAGTATAATAAAATGACTTACTGCATTGATGTTTATTTTCTTGCCAAGCAAAAGTGACTTAAATGACCCTCCTGAACATTTTACGTTTTGTTTGTTGGTCACTTTATCCTGTACGACTACGATATATGTGTGGAGGTCCTCACCAAAAGGTTACATTTCCAATATTGCACAAAAAACTCTTTAAATGCAAATCTGTTCTGTTTACTGTATTCTATAGCAAGCTTAATTAAAGTTGCGACAAAACGTGACCAATCCTGTGTTAAACCAATATGAAATCATTGAATCGCACCAAAATGTAACAATTTTACAAGCTAGAATTCCTGATTTTTAAAAATCTTTTATATTGGAAATGTAACGTGGTGAGGACCTCCACATATACGAGTATGTATATATATATATATATATATATATATATATATATATATATATATATATATATATATATACATATATAATAGTTAAATTGAATAAATATGACCTGATCGCACAATCTCCCCGTAAAACGAAGCCATAGCATCATTTTTCATTTGGCGTTGCAAAGTCTGAACACAACGAAGACGGTATTGTTATTCTTAGGTATTCACATATCGTGGGTATACTGGCAAAAAACGTTAACTTTTAAATATGCAATTTTGACTTAATGATGTATATTATATAGTTTTCAACGTTCTATAAACTGGAAAATAGACTAAGTAGTTTGAGATGTCATATATATGTGGTTTTACAATTTTTTTTTATAAAATACAATATAACGTGCAATTTGTTTTACAAAACGTCCAATTTTATTTATAAAACGTTCAATTCGGTTTGTAAGGCGACATCATTTGAAGTAAAAAAATATTCATATCCAAACATGCAGCAGTCATTTCAATATTTTAAAAACCAAAATAAAAAATAAGCACTTATAAAATATCAATTACGTTTTATTAGTGGTTCTTCTTCTTCTAGTCCTTATCTGGACCCAATGTTGCAAAGGGCACCGCATCTCATCGAAACAGTATGTTATTAAGGGTGAGATCCCAAACGTACAAATTTAGAGACCTCTTAAGTAAAACTTATTTTTTCAGCGTCGTTTTAAGCAAAAAAAAATCAGTTACCATAGAACGGGGCTACTTGAACTTTGATGTGTTACTTGAGCCCAGTACAAAAAATAAATAATTCTGAATTTGGTCTACAATAATGAACGTATCGTGACAATAAGTGTCACCTGTCAGGGAAACAATGAATCATGTCGATATGTTCATTATTGTAGACCAAATACAGATCGAAATATCACACGGTGTTTGAAAATGATGCGGAATGCATCGAAACACGTGTCACAGTAGATTTTAAGAAATAGTGGTATTTCCTAAGTAAAACATTAATTAAAAATGGATACATTTTACCACAAAGTGACTGCCGAATCAATCAATGAAATTATCTTTTTTGTACTGGGCTCAAGTAACACATCAAAGTTCAAGTAGCCCCGTTCTACGGTACATTAAATGTTACATGGGTTTTCAGAAAATTAAGTCGCGGGCTATCGAATATCGCGGGCCTTAAACAAAATGCAATCAATTATGATTAAAAATCAGAGGTGGTCTATATGTTTAAAATACCATGTTTAGGATAGCTACTGGAATGCGTATATCGTCGCACTCCCATAAATTTCCCGCTAATAGCCTTCTCTTTGCGTCCTAATAGATCCAAATAAAACAAATCCTGCTAAACCAGAATTAATAGGAAATGTAAAATATCCTTGACATTATCGAAAACGAAAAAAAAATACTTTGAATAATCCGACTTGTAGCCAAAATTTAATTACAGTGAAACCTCGGGCTACGTACGCCTCGAGTAACGAATAAAAACTCGATCTACGAACGAATTTCATAGAGCTACTAAATACTCTAAATAGCTAACATTTGAAAGTATATTTTTTAAACATATTTTAGCAGTTAAGTAATACATTTACCAAAATGTCAACAATTTTAATAAGCAGTAATTTTTTTTCATTTTACAGAATTTTATTTGGCAGTCAAAGATATTTATTTAGCAGAATTTCAACAAATTAATTTTGCGGTTACTTTATTAATTTAACAGAATTTCAGGGATGTTTTTAAGCAGTTCAGTAAATCATTTAGCAGAATTTCAATAATTTTCATCTAGTAATTCAGAAGTTCAGTAATTTTATTCACAGTTAAGATATTAATCACGCAGAAATTAAAAAAAATGCTGTTCAAATATTATTTTAAAGATAAAACTAACTAACTATCATGCCACTTCCCAGCAGAGGTATGCTAAGAGAATAGAACGCCACACCAACTGTCTTCATTAATTATTAATTTAGCTTAGTAGCTTAGAAATGAATTTAGCAGAATCTCAATAATTTTATTCAGCAGTTAAGATACTTATTTATTTCATTTATTTATTTGTCTAAAATTATTGTAATTCTACTCAATTAATAACAAAGCTGTTAATACAATTAAATTCTGCGTAATTCAGCAGAATTTCGACATTTTTATTTAACAATAGAGATATTAATTTAGCAGAATTTTATTTACATTTAGCAGCTTAGTTACTAATATGGCAGAATTTTACCAGTTTTAATAAATAAATACAGATATTAATTTAGCAGAATTTTATTTACATTTAGCAGCTCAGTTACTAATTTGGCAGAATTTCACCAATTTTATTTAGCAGCATCAAATACAATAAAGATGAAATGATGACAGTGCCAATGGGGTTACCAAGTATGGGGGCCGAGCAGCCGTCCCGCCGGCCGGCGCAGCAGTCGGCGCCGGGGGCCTGCCCCCCGCAGTAGGGCCCCGGGGGCAGGTCGGGCCCGCTGAAGGCGCTGCAGCAGGCCAGCAGGCCGCCCAGGAGCAGCAGCGTGGCGCCCCCTGGCACCCTGGGATTCCTGGACAACAAAATATTTATATTAATATCTAAACAAAGATTATCATAAATATGGAATATTTTGTACATATCGCAGTCATACAGGAGAAAGTGACCAAGTGCATTTTTTACAAAAACATGATCGTTGACTATTTGATATCTTACTAGCTTAATATTGCCCTGAAAAAAATCTGAAAAAAGTATAATATATTGAAACTTTTCCACATATATTTTATCTGACCAGTGACTGGGTTTCGTCTTTACCGACATCATCAGACTGGGTATAATGTCGGTAACGACGAAACCCGGTCACTGGTCAAATAAAATACGTATGGAAAAAACGATAGTGGTTTTTTATTATGAGAAAAAACTTGAAATGAATATTCCTCATATTGTAATTTACTTTACAATAAAATGCAATTAATTTTTACGTGCGATAATTTGACATGAAATGATTGATTCACGCCCACCCACGCGCGCGCCGCCACTGGCGAGTGTTTGCATGGAAATATTTGCAGTGATTTACGGCGGTGTTCGCAGAAAGCAGGGGCGGCCGCCCACCGATTCGAGAGTGGGTTACGCAACATAATGGGAATGGAATTATTCTATTTGTGGGAACGAAATTGGTTTCTAGGAAGATCGCCTGATGTGGGCCAAGGGCAAGGCAATTAAAAGGCGCTACGTTGCGAAAAATAATTAATTATGTACAATTGAGAATGTGAAATAGAACAAAGCGGTTGATATAATGTTATATGCGTTTTTATATAATTTTTTGACATCTCATACAAGGTGAAGAAGAATATGGAAGTCTGGGCATTTACGGGGCTGACGACCGTTATAGGCTGGTTTCAGTAATCACTTTACATACGTGTAACATTCAACAATTTTCAAAACCCATGATTGACAACCACACTCCAATTCTTGGAACTTATATACTAATATATATATATATATATATATATATATATATATATATATATATATATATATATATATATATATATATATATATATATATATATATATATATATATATATATATATATATATATATATATATATATATATATATATATATATATTCTTTTTCATCTTCATTGAGATGTCAAAAATGTAAATAAATATGGTCAAAGTGCCGCTAATTTCTGTTTTTTGGACCATGCATAACAATGACATATGCTAATTCCACAGAATCAATTATCTACCGACAGTATATTGATGTCAGCACGACAAATTGGTCGATAGCGAGCGTACAGTATTAATAACCTATTATTGTCCGCCGCCAGATGACTTCATCTTGTCTATGGTATTTGAACTTCCCAATAAAATACAATTGTAGTTATGTAGTTACTTAATTATAAGTACCCTTGACATCTCACCATAGATGAAGAAGAATGTGGAAGTCTGGGTTTTGAGTGTGTCAAATACTTGGTCACAAATCTGGATTACATCCAATTTTAGAAGTTATTTTTCATATTATCCATGACAAAGTTCCTGCTCAATGAAAATGCTTCTTTCATCTCACCAATAGATTATTTATTGTAACCGCAGACTGTTGGTAGAATTCCATATTGAATTGTTGGGTAATATATCCAAAATAAAACTAGGGTTGTTGGATTGAATTCTACATTTATTTATGTATATGTTAATACGTGACGCGTTTCGTCTTCTTAGGTCATTATAAAACACTGTGTGTTTGATAATGTGTTTGACACATGCATTATATAATGTTTATATATATATATATATATATATATATATATATATATATATATATATATATATATATATATATATATATATATATATATATATATATATAAACATTATATAATGCATGTGTCAAACACATTATCAAACACACAGTGTTTTATAATGACCTAAGAAGACGAAACGCGTCACGTATTAACATATACATAAATAAATGTAGAATTCAATCCAACAACCCTAGTTTTATTTTGGATATATTACCCAACAATTCAATATGGAATTCTACCAACAGTCTGCGGTTACAATAAATAATCTATTGGTGAGATGAAAGAAGCATTTTCATTGAGCAGGAACTTTGTCATGGATAATATGAAAAATAACTTCTAAAATTGGATGTAATCCAGATTTGTGACCAAGTATTTGACACACTCAAAACCCAGACTTCCACATTCTTCTTCATCTATGGTGAGATGTCAAGGGTACTTATAATTAAGTAACTACATAACTACAATTGTATTTTATTGGGAAGTTCAAATACCATAGACAAGATGAAGTCATCTGGCGGCGGACAATAATAGGTTATTAATACTGTACGCTCGCTATCGACCAATTTGTCGTGCTGACATCAATATACTGTCGGTAGATAATTGATTCTGTGGAATTAGCATATGTCATTGTTATGCATGGTCCAAAAAACAGAAATTAGCGGCACTTTGACCATATTTATTTACATTTTTGACATCTCAATGAAGATGAAAAAGAATATGGAAGTTAGGGAATTTACAGGGTTTACGACCATCTTGGGCTTGGTTAAGTGTTTATCACTTTACACACGTGTAACATTAACCAATTCTACCCATTATTGACAACCACACTACTCAAATTCTTTGAAGCTCTATATATATAAACCAATTTTGAAACGTTGTTCTTGAATCACAAGAACTTCACTAGAGACATCTATTGTTGAGATGAAAAGAAGCTTTTTTATTGAGCAGAAACTCTTTTATTAGTATGTGAGATCCGAATGCTGGATTATAAACACACACATGAGAAACGCCAGAAAATATCATTTTCATTTTTATTATTTTAGCTTATAATTTGACCAGTTAATTGAACGTTACACGTGTGTAAAGTGATCACTTAAACCAGCATATGACGGTCGTCAGCCCCGTAAATGCCCAGACTTCCATATTCTTCTTCATCTTTGATGAGATGTCAAAAATAATACACTCAAAATGTTGTTAATATGTTATATATCTATCTGTTTTATATATATCTTGTTTTAAACCCACTATTATCTGGTATTTCTTCCTTTGAAGATTAATGTGGTATTTTATCACGTTTCTTGGACTTGTCAGCGCTTATACTAAGAAGCGAGACGCTAATCTCGGCCCAGTTCCTCTGGTCCAATTCTTTAGGAGCACAATACATTAATCTGGCAGGTAAATCCAAACTTTGGCACATGGTCTCAAAGGCGAACATACAAGACGGTGCCCACGCCTCAACTCAATGCCCAGCAAAGCACAAAAATTACAATGGACCTTTGTCAAACGGGAGGGATATCTAATTTAACACACTCAACCTATAAAGGATTGTATTAGACTCGTGAAGTGTTTATAACAACCGATATAATTGAACTAACTAACTAACTAACCATCACGCCGCTTCCCCGCAGGGGTAGGCAGAGAGAATAGAGCGCCACACCACTCTGTCCTCGCAAACATTCTTCGCCTCTTCCACGTTCATGCATCTCCTCATACATACCCGCCGATTGTTACGACTCCTAACCTGACCACTTTCAAGTATTTGGCATACCTGATCGAGCCATGTTTTTCTCAGTCTTCCTCTGCTTCTTTTCCCACTAACATTCGCCTCATAAATTTGTTTTACCGTTCTTTCGTCACTCATTCGTTCCACATGTCCAAACCATCTCAACACACCTTTCTTAATTTTATCGATAATGCTTATCTCAGCTTTGCATTCCTTCCTTATTTCACTATTCGCACATCTATCATACATCGTTATAATTGATATTTTCATTAATCATTTTCTTGGGGGAAATTTGCAAAAACGTTATTTTCGTAAGTTGGCAATGAATGACGTCACAGAAACGATGGAGTTGTTTTAATGTTGGTGTAATTGCTAAATTATTGGCGGCTCTATTTGTTGATGTCTAAAAAATCGTGATGTCTTAACTTGCACACGTGTTAATATCAGGAATTGTCATATGTTGAATCAGTGAAAAGAAGTACATCATATCGCTTACTCCTTTCAACATCGTCATATATCCAAAATCGTCAATCTTTAGTTTTGCATGTTTTCAGAATGCCCGAAAAATGTACAGTAAAAGCGAAAGTGGCATATTTTAAACTTAATATTTACCCGCTACACAGCAGAAAGTGTTGTTTTTGCATTTTGAAGAAAATGTATTGTTTAATTATTAAAAAAAAAAAAAACGTTATATTTTTAAAATGGAAAAAAACATTCAGGTTCTTCTTAAAATAATCTGTTGCACAGTAAAAAGTTCAATAAGTGGCTTGATATTTATTTCTAATACATTTCATTATATTTTTAAACTTAAAAACGATCTTCTGAAAGTTTTCTGATATATGACGTTGTTGAAAGGAGTGAGCGATATGTACAGTGAATCTACAGTTATTTTACATCTTGTTGTTATGGTGACTAACTAAATATTAATCAGAGGTAAAATAAATACGAACATAAATATGTATAAAGTAAAATAAATATGAACAAAAATAAAATAAATATGTATAAAGTAAAATAAATATGAACATAAATAAAGTAAATATGTATAAAGAAAAATAAATATGAACATAAATAAAATAAATATGTATAAAGTAAAATAAATATGAACATAAATAAAATAAGTATGTATAAAGTAAAATATATATGAACATAAATAAAATAAATTTGCATAAAGTAAAAAAAATAAGAACATAAATAAAGTAAATATGTATAAAGTGAAATAAATATGAACAAAAATAAAATAAATATGAAAATAAATAAATCAGAGGTAAAATAAATATGAACGGACAGTAGATGTCGATTTAAACAGATTCTGAATGTGTTCAATAATCGCACACGTTTCGTGATTCTGACGCATCGCTCAGTTTGCAAGATGCGACACTCGATAGCGTCAGGTCTCCTTACACTCGTAACTGTATGAAAGAGTTTATTGTAAGTCTGGCTCTAGAGTCAATATTGGTGGCAGTGACTTTCATCATAGAAAAAAAAGACGATTCAAAAACTTTCACATAAAAAAATTGGGTTCATGGACTTTGAATGCAAACTTTAAACTTATTAAAAAAAAAACCTTCTCAGTAGATTAAGAAATAAGTTAAATAAAAATACTGCAGAACTCATTTATAAAACAGTAATTTATTATAGTCCGCCCCCGTAGTGTAATTGTCAGCACGCTCGGCTACCGTTCTGGAGGTCCCGGGTTCGATTCCCAGAGGGGGGTCTAACAAATATTAGTGATTTTTTCACTCTTATATTTATTCAATATTACCCTGGACTGGTACCTAAAGCGGAGGGCTGATCACCTTTCCTTCGTGTGTTAACGATCAAGATAACACTGCGTTTATATGATGCAGTGCCCTATGCACCATTGGGATGCGGATAAGGGTTTGAATTGTAATTGAATAATATGATAGTCATTAAATAAACCCTGAAGAGGGCAACAGGCTGTTGCCGAAACTAGTTGGTTTTTGATAAAAATGTGAGTGGATCAAAAAACAAAGTCATTTAATTTCTCCAAAATATATTACAATGATCCACAAAGTAAATGCTTCAAATATTTAAAATATAAAATGGATAGATGGTACCGCAAAGTGGCTGCCGAATCAATTAATGAAAACAATGTAGTCAAAATTGTGGGAAGTTACATCGAAGAAAGTTGGAACCTTTCCAAACATTTGTGTTGAGAAAGATTATTATATGAGATATTACACAATGAATTTTTCGCGTGCGTGAATAATCTCTCCTGCTAATAGAATACTTAGAGAGAAAACTCAGAATTCAAGGCCAGTTCTTCTCCCAGAGACGACCAGATCTATTTGTGTTCGTCATTACTCGAGTACGCATCATTAAATTCCAGTACAGTGATCCCCCGATCCAAGATGACCTCACAGACACTATTTGTCTTAATTTAAACTGATCATATACATACTAATCAATTCTCAAGCAATCGCTTTCTTAACATGGCTCGTTACATTCCTACAGATCTATTTACGTAGGTACACCATTCCTCAAGTACTAGCATAGAAAATTAATGATATAAAAGTTTTGTGTGACCTATCGTGATATCGCTAACTCACATGTCGCTCACTCCTTTCAAGAAGGTCATAAATCAAAAATCGTCAATTTTCAGTTGTGCATGTTTTCAGAATGCCCGAAAAATGTACTATATCCCAGCAAATGAGGCATATTTTTAACTTAATATTTACCAGCTACAGGGCAGAAAGTGTTGTTTATGCAGTTTGAAGAAAATGTATTATTTAATTATTTTTTTAAATATCCTAAATATTTTTCAAATGGACAAAAACCTTCAGGTTTTACCTAAAAAGATCTGTTGCACAGTAAAAAGTTCAATAAATGGCTTGATATTTATTTTTAATATATTGTATTATATTTTTAAACTTTAAAAACGTCCTCCTGAAAAATCAAGTTTTTTTATTTATGACGTTCTTGAAATGGGGTGAGCGATGTGTAGAATTGGTTACACGTTTTCAAAGTGATCACTTAATTAAACCGGCATATGACGGTCGTAAGCCCCGTAAATGCCCAGACTTCCCTATTCTTCTTCATCCTTGTTGAGATGTCAAAAAATTAAACTTTCACCAAATTCACCAGCTGCCTGACATATCGCTTACTCCTTTCAACAACGTCATATATCAAAAAACTTGATTTTTCAGGAGATCGTTTAAATGTTTAAAAATATAATAAATTGTATTAAAAATAAATATCAAGCCACTTATTGAACTTTTTACTGTGCAACAGATCTTTTTAGGTACAACCTGAATGTTTTTTCTCCATTTGAAAAATATTAAGTAAGTATTTAAAAAAAATAATTAAATAATACCCTTTCTTCTAAATGCAAAAACAACACTTTCTGCCCTGTAGCGGGTAAATATTAAGTTAAAAATATGCCGCTTTTGCTGGGATATAGTACATTTTATATGCATTCCGAAAACACGCACAACTGAAAAAAACTGACGTTTTTTTTAAATATGACGTTTTTGAAAGGAGTAAGCGATATGCCAAAAATCAAAGCTTTGGATAATATAGACGATGAGTATGCTCAATTCGAGGACTACGTGACAGCGCATAGGAATGCCTGATGACATCACACACGCACTCTGATCTGAATGATGAACTTTTATTGAAGAAACGAAGACCCATTTTAAATAAATAGCTTATAAAAAATGGTGACTCCATTACAATTGATTGTGATTCAAACTGGACGTTTTCAGTGCCTGTATCAAATCAAATTCTCTATTTAGACATTTCTTCAAATGACTCTTCGCACATTCTTTTGCTGTTACGAAAGGACAATCACTCAGGACAGCATAGCAAGTATATTAAGGATAAAATAGTGTTAAACAAAAATTTTCAGGAACATATTACTAGAAATAAGGATAGAATAAGACGACCATTGTTGAAAACATAGTTGGACACCGAGTCACAAAATTGATTAATGTATAAGGGTTTGAAAATGTATGATGAGATGCCTGAATGTATGAAGAATGAAAAGAGTCTGAAAGGATTTAAAATAAAAGTTTTGTTTACTGTAAAAAGATGTAAATATATATATGATGTAAATTAAGTGTAAATAATAGTTTATATTAGTGTAATAAAAGCTAATTAAAGATATAAATAATAAAATTTAAAAAAATAACTTTTACAAGTATGCGTTTTTTCAGGGTGACGCAATATTAATCTTCCTTTCGGAAGATGTTATAATTTTTGCAAATTTGACACATCGCTCACTCCTTTCAAGAACGTCATAAATAAAAAATCGACAATTTTCAGTTGTGCATGTTTTCGGAATGCCCAAAAATGTACTATATCCCAGCAAAAGAGGCATATTTTTAACTAAATATTTACCCGCTACATGACAAAAAGTGTTGTTTTTGTATTTTGAAGAAAAGGTATCGTTTAACTATTTTTTGAAATATACTAAATATTTTTCAAATGGAGAAAAAACCTTCAGGTTTTACCTAAAAAGATCTGTTGCACAGCAAAAAGATCAATAAGTGGCTTGATATTTATTTTTAATACATTGTATTATATTTTAAAACTTTAAAAACGTTCTCCTGAAAAATCAAGTTTTTTGATTTATGACGTTCTTGAAAGGAGTGGGCGATGTATGCAGTGGCGTGCCTAGGGTTTACCAGTAAGGCAAACTCACTATTTTTCACATTCGTGAATACATGATGTACCTATAATTTCTTCGCCTCATATCATTCCCAGTATATAGTAAGCATCCAGAAAGTATTATAAATATAAACAATGTATTGTAATCATTGTAAAAATATGCATACATGTAACTTTTGTAAGGTATAGCCATCACCTTTAAACAAAGAAAATGTTCACTATAATAAAATATCTTCCTCAGATATCAACCATCACCAATAAGTACCATCACCATATAATGGCATGCGTAGTGTTTAATAAACATATAAGCGCACGATAATTTAAAAACAGTCACACATTAATTATGTATTTTTAATCATTTGGTCTAGATTTATTCATTTTTATTTGGAGTTTTCGGGCTTTTGGGCTTCTAGGGAAGTACCGCCACTGGATGTATGTAATATGTTTTGAAATAAATAAATAAATAAATAATAAATTACTTGTACTGCGACATTTCCACGTGACTCCAACTTCTAGTATGTAGAGTAATGATAAAATTTTGACAAACAATTAACAATGTAAAAAAAAAACTGGTTTCAATACCTTTTTTTTATCAGTTACATATTTGTTGAGTTCTGGCCTTTACCTCGAGATAAGGACCTTTGATTTACGCCAGAGATGTCGCTTAATGTCCGTGTAATTTGTTAGATTAGTTCTCTGCTGACAGATTAATCTAATTCGCATGTCGTTCTTCTAAATCAGGGGTCGTCAAACCGTGGTGCGCGCCAAATTTATTTTTTAATTTATTTTATTTGCGAACAATTACATTAATACATTTACATTCATGAGTAACAAAAAACAGGTATTTGTAACATTCCATTTACTAAATTTCACATATCGCTCACTCCTTTTAACAACGTCATGTATAAAAAAACTTGATTTTCAGGAGACCGTTTTTAATGTTTAAGAATATAATGAAATGTATTAAAAATAAACATCAAGTTTATTGAACTTTTTACAGTGCAACAGATCTTTTTAGGTTAAACCTGAAGGTTTTTTCTCCATTTGAAAAATATTTAGTATATACACACGAAGGAAAGGTGACCAGCCCTCCGCTTCAGGTACTAGTTAAGGATTATAAATGAATGTAGAGAGAAAAAATTACTTATATTTATTTGTCCCCCCCTGGGAATCGAACCCAGGACCTCCAGAACGGTACCCGGGTAGATTTATAAATATATATATATATATATATATATATATATATATATATATATATATATATATATATATATATATATATATATATATATATATATATATACATATATATATATATATATATATATATATATATATATATATATATATATATATATATATATATATATATATATATATATTTATATATATATATATATACATATATATATATATATATATATATATATATATATATATATATATATATATATATATATATATATATATATATATATATATATATATATATATATTTGTGTTGGAAATCGATTTTTTTCGAATTAACATATTGTGAAATATTATTTTTGTAACTCCTAGCCTTTCAATAACTCTTTTCTTTTCAAAAGTACATATTTATAACGAAGAAAAACTTGTTTTTTCAATACAAAAACGGTGTTTAAGCAACAACCAATAATGATTACCTTAAATGTTTCCTGGGTTTCAAGATAATCAAGTTGTGGGCTAGGATTATCCTGACTCAAGGTTCGAAACCACTGTTATAAATGCTAAGGCTTTTAAAGAACAGACGGTTTAATGAACTTCGTTTCCTCGTAGGTGCTATAGACTGATTGATACCAAAATTGGCACCTACTATTTTTTTTTTTTTGCTTGAAAGCACTTAAACACTGCAAGAGGCGATATCGCTCACTCCTTTCAAGAACGTCATAATCAACAAACTTGATTTTTCAGGAGAACGTTTTTAAAGTTTAAAACTAGAACACAAAGTATTAAAAATAAATATCAAGCCACTTATTAAACTTTTTACTGTGCAACAGATCTTTTCAGGCAAAACCTGAAGGTTTTTTCTCCATTTGAAAAGTCTATAGTATATTTAAAAAACAATTAAACAATACCTTTTCTTTAAAATGCAAAAACAACACTTTCTGCCCTGTAGCGGGCAAATATTAAGTTAAAAATATGCCGCTTTTGCTGGGATATAGTACATTTTCCGTGCCTTACGAAAAATTGACGATTTTTGATTTATGACGTTCTTGAAAGGAGTGAGCGATATATCAAGATATAAAAGATGTCTCGGCAGAGACGAAGCATATTTTTATACAAAACACAATGCGTCTGTGTATTTATAGGTCTAAAGACTCTAAAAAAACTAACTTACTAACTAATCATCACGCCGCTTCCCCGCAGGGGTAGGCAGAGAGAATAGAACGCCACACCACTCTGTCTTTGCAAACATTCTTCGCCTCTTCCACGTTCATGCATCTCCTCATAAATACCCGCTGATTATTACGACTCCTAACCTGACCACTTAAAAATATTTGGCATACCTGATCGTGCCATGTTTTTCTCGGTCTTTCTCTGCTAAAGACTCATTTTAGTCGGTTATTTATTATGGGTAGGTCTTTATTAATTCTGTTTTGAATATTGAAAGCATTGTGGATCATATTGATATATTATTTCGAGAAATAAAAATACTTTGTGTTTTGATCCACTCACATTTTTATTAACCAACTAGTTTCGGCAACAACCTGTTGCCCTCTTCAGGGTTTATGAATTAAAATCAGTCATAAAATAAACCCTGAAGAGGGCAACAGGTTGTTGCCGAAACTAGTTGGTCAATAAAAATGTGAGTGGATCAAAACACAGTCTTTTTATTTCTCGAAATCATATACTTTGTTAATTGTTTTACATATTCCTAATTTTTAAAGATTATCTCAACAAAGACCAATTTTATTTGCATTTTGATTCATTTGTCTTTTTTCTTTATTTCAAAAATTTATTTGTGTATAAATGTAATGTGTTAATACCATATTCCGATTGCATACTTATGGTCCCATTTTCTGAAACATTTCTCTGCCATTTCAATTAGTTTCTTGTTTCTGGTTTCCGGATCTGATTTCAATTCTAGGAAACGTTTTGTAGTATGTTAAACCCTGTCAGCTTACCGTCTGCCACTTGAAATGTATTTGCGCAAAGAAATTGTACAAATTGTACAGACAGCTTCATGTCGATCGTGACTTGTGGCTTTATGACGTTTGAAAACTTATTTCACGACTGTTTATGTCTCATCTATCGCTAAAGGTAAATTAAGGTAGATGATGACGTATTTGGTATTTTTTTAATTTATTATAAAGGCTGTCCCATAATCCTACGTATTCCTTTTAACGGGGTGTTAGGCCAGCATATTACTGACCAAAAAATGATAACATTTTGAGTGTGTCCAAACACTTTTTCGCAAAATCTGGATTATCTCCAAATACAGGAGTTATTTTTTAATTTTTATTGACATCTCATCAAAGATGACTTCCATATTCTTCTTCATCTTTGATGAGATGTCGAAAAAATAATAAAAAAATGAAAATATGACCTCAGTGAAAGTGCCTTAGTTTACAACTTTTGTTTAAAAAAAAAAATCCGCCAAGGCAAGCCAGTATTGATTATATTTTGGACTGTGATCGTTAGAATAGTTATTCAGTATTATGAAACAAAAATTAGAATCCTAAAATATGAAAAATTTTAGGATTCTAATTTTGTGAGTGGCACTCGAAAACCTGATCTAAGGCGTAGATGTTCGGGAAATTCATAAAAGTGGAAATATCCGGAAAAGTAAGGCACTTTCTATGAGGTCATATTTTCATTTTTTGGTGAGTAGCTGTCCTTTAAAAGGAATACGTAGGATTATGGGACATCTGTATAAACTGTTCCCGACCGCCTATATATTTATTAGTTGCCTTAGAAAATTATCTTCGCCTATTATGTACATGTGTAATGGTCAGCACGCTCGGCTACCGTTCTGGAGGTCCCGGGTTCGATTCCCAAGGGGGGTAAAATAAATATAAGTGATTTTTTCACAGTCATATTTATTCAAAATTACCATGGACTAGTACCTGAAGCGGAGGGCTGATCACCTTTCCTTCATGTATAAACGATCAAGATAACACTGCGTTTGTATGACACAGTGCCCTATGCACCACTTGGGTGCGGATAAGGGTTTTATATATTATTATTATTATGTACAAGGATTAAAGGCATTTTACTTTATATACGTAGTCGTACAGGAGAAAGTGCTAGAAATCACTAGAACTTCACTAGAGACATCTATTGGTGAGATGAAAAGAAGCTTTTTATTGAGCAGAAACTCTTATTACAGTGAAAAAAAATATTACAGTTAAAAAATCACTCATATTTATTCTTACCCCCCCTGGGAATCGAAACCGGGTCCTCCAGAACGGTAGCTGAGCGTGCTGACCATTACACTACGGAGGCGGACCTGTGTGACTACGATATATATATATATATATATATATATATATATATATATATATATATATATATATATATATATATATATATATATAAATATATATATATATATATATATATATATATATATATATATATATATATATATATATATATATATATATATATATATATATATATATATATATATATATATATATATATATATATATATATATATATATATATATATATATATATATATATATATATATATATATATATATATATATATATATATATATATATATATATATATATATATATATTTGTATGAAATATGGAAATCATGCTAAGCTAGAGGCGAAGAACGTCTCCAAAGACGTGTCAATATATTCTCTCTGTCTACCCCTACGGAAGCAGCGTGATGGTTAGTCAGTTAGTTAGCTTTGAGACCGAATGTCGTCGGCAAACAATGGATTCAAATAAATAAGGATATTCTTAGATTAATCTAACTGGTGATCCAACGTGACAATGCTATATGCAAAACAGCTATTGAGAAGTCGTTGGCTTATCCAGTATTTGATCTTACTGAAGATCAATTTATGGGGACTATTTCCAGCTCTAGGAACGGAGAGACGACAAAAATGCAATAAAAACATATCAATTTTTTTTTATAACTTTTGAGTATGTTCAAATAAATTAACCGGTCATTATAAGCTTATATAAAATAAAAAAATTGTATTTTCTAGCGCTTCTGAAGTATGTAAATATAAACTTTATAAAATGAAACAACTTTGTTTTAACCACTTTATATTGATACACTTGATCCAACCGGTTTCGACAAGAACCTCATCATCATCAGGGTTTATGTCCTAAATTCTAAAACATTGAAATACTCATAATTACCTTTCCCTTACTAAAAACTTCCACGCACTCCGTACACCATATGAAAATATGACTAAAAAATATTATAAGTTGTTTTATTTTATAAAGTTTATAAAATGTGCCACAAAGTATCTGCGAAAAACGTTCAAGAAATGTGCATATAATCCAGGATTCGGACCTCAAATACAAATGAAAGAGAGAAATGAAAGCTATATTTATGTTTGTACTTTTAATGTTTTGTTTTACAATATATATGTTGCTGTTTATTTATAGATATGGCGTTCAATTTGTAGAACTCCATTTTAATTTATGTATTAATTTTAAATCAAACACAGATTTTTTGAGTCTACTAAGTTGTATTATATTAACAAAAACATATAAAAATTAATATTGTGACAAATCATATCAAACGAATGTCATAATTAGGGGAATAATGCCATACCTAGGCAGAGCAATTGTCACGATATTAATTATTACGTGTTTTTGTCAATAAAATACAACTTAGTAGACTCAAAAAATCTGTGTTTGATTTAAAATTAATATATATATATTATTTACAACATTTTGAGTGTGTCCAAATACTTGTTCACAAAATCTGGATTATCTCCAATTACAGGAGTTATTTTCATATTATTTTTTGACATCTCATCAAAGATGAAGAAGAATATGGTAGTCTGGGCATTTACGGGGCTTACGACCGTCATATTCCATATTCTTCTTCATCTTTGATGAGATGTCAAAAAATAATATGAAAATAACTCCTGTAATTGGAGATAATCCAGATTTTGTGAACAAGTATTTGGACACACTCAAAATGTTGTAAATAAATTATCTGGTCAAATTATAAGCTTAATAATAAAAAAGAAAATGGTATTTTCTGGCGTTTCTCATGTGTGTGATTATAATCCAGGATTCGGATCTCACATACTAATATAAGAGTTTCTGCTTAATAAAAAGCTTCTTTACATCTCACCAACAGATGTCTCTAGTGAAGTTCTAGTGATTCATGAACAAGGTTTCTAAATTGGTTCATATATATAGAACTTCCAAGAATTTGAGCAGTGTGGTTGTCAATAATGGGTAGAATTGGTGAATGTTACACGTGTGTAAAGTGATCACTTAAACCAGCCTATGACGGTCGTAAGCCCCGTAAATGCCCAGACTTCCATATTCTTCTTCATCTTTGATGAGATGTCAAAAAATAATATATAAATTATGTTGCTGTGGTTAACCTAATTTAAATTTTAATAAAAAAATGGAGTTTCCTGTTTAATTCATTTTTTTTACAAAAAAACTGTAAAAGCGTTAGTCCATAGCGGTTGTTGGGGCTCACGGTTGAAGAAAGGTCATTAGGTCATCGGGGCATGGTGAATACAATGGCATTTGACTATCCTACCATCAGGGAACGGTGGTGTGATTTGCATATGCACGGGACAACGCCGTGAGAGCTTGCAAATATATATTATTATTTATTGTAACTGCAGACAGTAGGGAAAATACCATTTTAAATTTTAGGGTAATACAGTGAAACCTCTATCTATCGTTCCTCGAATAATCGTTTTCCCGGATGTGTCGTTTACTTCTATCCCGAATTAATTTCATAATAAACTAAACCGCATCGATCGTTACTCTATCACCATTTACCGCATTTATCGTTCGAATTAAGCTGTCTTTTACACTCTTTTCAATTATCTTAAATTCAACGGTAACTTATGGAATAGAAACTATCGAAAGCTTGTGTAACCGATAGCAGGAGAGGTCGATATTGATGAAAAGGAGCCGCTGCCTGTACCTGCATTTCCAGAAGCATGCACACTCTTTGAAAGAAAACTTTCTACAACGCACATTCAATAACCGATGCTGAAAAAATACAATTTGCAAAGCCGAAAATATACTATTGACTTACGAAAACAAAACAGAAAAAAAAAAACAAAAGTATTTTAAAAAATTCTATTTAAGTTTGTATTTTTTTAAAAATAAATACATTTGCATCTGAAACATGTATTCGTCTTAGAATTTTAGCCTACGAATGGTTATACAGATTGGGAGGACGGTATCTTTACTCGGTCGTATCTATTTGCGTATTGACCTCTTAATCCCGCATTCATTGTTTTCCCGCATTCATAGTTTATTTTAATAGGTCCCTTTAAAAACGATAGATAGAGGTTTCACTGTATATCCAAAATTAAAAACCCGCATTACTCACTGAAATACCCACTATTATATTTACCCCTAGACCTAATAATAGCAATTATTGTTAGCATATAAGGACATTTTGTAAATATTTTTAGCCAGTGTTTGATAATGTCTTAGTAAGACGAAACGTGTCACATAGTATCATATATAGCTCACTCCTTTCAACAACGTCATATATCAAAAATCGTCAATTTTCGGCGTGCCCAGAAAATGTACTATGCACAGCCCCGTAAATGCCCAGACATCCATATTCTTCTTCATCTTTGATGAGATGTCAAAAAATAATATGAAAATAACTCCAGTAATTGGAGATAATCCAGATTTTGTGAACAAGTATTTGGACACACTGAAAATATTGTACTATTTCTCAGCAAAAGTGGCATATTTTTAACATAATATTTACCCGCTATAGGGCAGAAAGTGATGTTTTTGCATTTTGAAGAAAATGTATTGTTTAATTTATACTAAATATTATTCAAATGGAGAGAAAACATTCAGGTTTTACCTAAAAAGATCTGTTGCACACTAAAAAGTTCAATAAGTGGCTTGATATTTATTTTTAATACATTTCATTATATTCTTAAACTTTAAAACGATCTCCTGAAAAATCAAGTTTTTTTATATGTCGCTCACTCCTTTCAAGAACGTCATAAATCAAAAATCGTCAATTTTGAGTTTTGCATGTTTTCGGAATGCTCAGAAAATGTACTATATCCCAGCAAAGGAAGCATATTTTACCTTTCACACTGACGGTATATGAAGTACTAATATGAATATATTTTTCTAAATTCCAACTACTTTTTAAACAAAATAATGTTACGTCTAATTTGTTTGGTAAAACTAATAGTAAAGAAAGCACTCGAAATGAGTGCTTTCTTTTTTTTCTTCTCCATTTGGCCAGACGGAGCCGCAGCGAAACGTGGCCGGATGCAGCAGCTACTCAAATATATAAAAAAAATACTTAGTTTTATATTGTACTAAACAGCCTTTTAAAAAAAATTAAGGAGATAATCGTAAATAATAATTTCAATTTGCTGTATGAGTAATAATTTACAGTGTCGTGTAGAATATGTAAGCGCCACCGACAGCAAAAAAATAGTAAATTAGTCAGTTATATTATGTACCAGTGGCGAACCGTCAATTGTATCATATTATCTGAAGTTTGTTATTTTATTAACTCTTAATAGGGCGTTAACATAAATACAAAATCGCAACTTAATTTTCTTAAAGTATTGAAATTTTCTTACTATACCATTTTGTACTGAAAAACAAAGATATTGAAAGGTGAGGTGTTAAAAAAACAAAATATGTATTCAATATACTCGTATATTCTAAAAAAAAATGTTTTGAATATTGAAAGCATTAACTTTGTGGATCATATTGATATATTATTTTTCGAAATAAAAAGACTTTGTTTTTTAATCCACTCACATTTTTATTAACAACCAACTAGTTTCGGCAACAACCTGTTGCCCTCTTCAGGGTTTAGTTTAAGAGTCGTAAATTAAACCCTGAAGAGGTGACGATATATATAATATATATATATTTATATATATATATATATATATATATATATATATATATATATATATATATATATATATATATATATATATATATATATATATATATATATATATATATATATATATATATATATATATATTTATATATATATATATATATATATATATATATATATATATATATATATATATATATATATATATATTTATAAATATATATATATATATATATATATATATATTTATATATATATATATATATATATATATAAATATATATATATATATAAATATATATATATATATATATATATATATATATATATATATATATATATATATATATATATATATATATATATATATATATATATATAATGTGAGAGGGAAAACAGAACGTGGACGACCGAAAAAGACTTGGCACGATCAGATCAATCAGAACCTAAAATCTGGCGGTGTCAAAAGTCTGCGTAATCGGAGGGCATGTATGACTAGATGTATGGATGTGAAGGAGGCTAGGAGTGTATGTCAGGACAGAAGAGTGTGGCGTTCCATCCTCTCTTGCCTACCCCTGCGGGGAAACGGCGTGATGGTAGTAGTAGTAGTAGTAGTATATATATATATATATATATATATATATATATATATATATATATATATATATATATATATATATATATATATATATATATATATATATATATATATATATATATATATATATATATATATATATATATATATATATATATATATATATATATATATATATATATATATATATATATATATATATATATATATATATATATATATATGTATATATAAATACATATATATTTATTTTAATTTTTTTTTTAATGACATAAAATTAATTACCAGAGAACTTACTCCCTTAAGGCTGAGATATCAAACGTTTAAATTCAGACGCGTAAGGCTGCGCTAGGGGCCGGACGTGTTTCCGCGATTTATTATCATTTTTTTCTAATATGTGTTCTTTTTTAAAAAGCACGTCCGGTCCCTAGCGCACTGTTCCGAATTTGAAAGTTTGAAATCTCAGCCTTAAGGGAAAAATCTCCCGTCCAAAAAGTTGCGGCTCGCCACTGCTGCTCGCGATACAGTGATAATTGATTCGGCACATACATCTCGCTGCTGCTGGCGATTATTGACTGTCCAAACTCCCAATTCTCCTTCATTGATTTACAGCGCTCGTGATTTGCCGCCAGCATTCAGGTTATAATTATTTATTAGCAACTAAACGCACAACGCGCCAATAAAACATCCTAGGACCAGAGTTCCCCAACGTGGGGCGCGCCAATAGGGTATTATCACTCGGGAGGAATATCTAATTTAACATAATTAACCTATAAAGGGCTACCCGGAATTTAACCGTCCGGCAGTCCGGTTTTGAAAAATGAAAGCGACTACGACAGTTTAGCGTGATCGAATTTACGCGCAACGTGTTCACGGACCGATCAAGAGCTCCGATCCGAAGAAAGATGGATAAAAGCACAAGTCAATCCAAGCCAATCCAAGCCAATTATCGATTTAAAACGGATGACTGACTAACTGACGTGCCGGACGGTAAAATTCCGTGTAATTCCGTGTAGTGGACAAGCGCCCTATTTTGTGTTTATAACAGCCGATATAATCAAAATTTTCATTCGTCACTTTCTTTTGCAAATTCGTTGTTTTTTGTAAGTTGGTAACGAATGACGTCACAGAAACGAATCTATATTACTACTATTACAGTTCTATAAAGCAGATACATAACGGGGTACGTCCCATAACACACCCGATGATGTCAAATTTCATGACGTACAGTGGTGTCCGTTTTTCGTTTTATAAAAATATCTAAAGTTTAAACCTTCATATCTCCCTTACTTCTCTACAGATTTCCTTAAGAATGTTACCGATAGCCACATTGATTTATTAGCCAATAATTTATTTTAATGTAATTTTGTCTACCCTCACACCAGTCTGATGATGTTGGTTACGACGAAAGCCGGTTGTTGGTCAAATGAAATACACTTGCAAAAATTATATTTTTGCTATTTTATTTAAAAAAATTGATAGATGGCGCGTGGAGATTTTAAATTCGTGAAAGTGGGTCATGGTACAAATAAGTTTGGGAAGCACTGCTTAAGACGGAAGCATCCGAAAAACGTATAATTTAAAACTTAAAAAAAATATTTTTAAAACAATAATGATACGTTATGTTAAATATAAACAAGTTTTAATGAAATTATAATGCCCGGTATTTATTTACGAATTTTAAAAATGCCAAAAAATCCATAACTATCAATTATCCATTTTCAAAACTTGATATATTGTATTATTAATGGATTTGGCATTAAATTTTTGGAATAACATGATGATTTCATTTTAAAATAAATCATTTGTATTTTCACCCGTTGATGGGAACATCCGTAGCTGTCGAAACTAGTCGTGTTTACATTAATCATCTCAAATGTGGTCTTATACCATACAGGCACAAGATTATCACACATGAATTACATGAAATTATAGTAACTTTAAACATAACGAGTAAATCCACTCACGAGTAGACATAGGCTATGAAACTTATTAAGTACTTAAAATTCAACATTTTGAGTGTGTCCAAATACTTGTTCACAAAATCTGGATTATCTCCGATTACAGGAGTTATTTTCATATTATTTTTTGACATCTCATCAAAGATGAAGAAGAATATGGAAGTCTGGGCATTTACGGGGCTGACGAATATAAGATTTTCCGCTTAATTTAAAGCTTCTTTACATCTCACCAATAGATGTCTCTAGTGAAGTTCTAGTGATTCAAGAACAAGGTTTCTAAATTGGTTCATATATATAGAACTTCCAAGAATTTGAGTAGTGTGGTTTTCAATAATGGGTGGAATTGGTGAATGTTACACGTGTGTAAAGTGATCACTTAAACCAGCTTATGACGATCGTCAGCCCCGTAAATGCCCAGACTTCCATATCCTTCTTCATCTTTGATGAGATGTCAAAAAATACTTAAAATTCATTTCAATTTATTAAAAAATTAATATATATGGTACATACATTACAAACTTTAAACATTTAAGGGGTACATGTTTAAAAATAAAGTGTCCACCTCCGCGGTGTAATGGTCAGCGTGTTTAGCTACCGTGCTGGAAGTCCCGGGTTCGATTCCCAGGGGGGGTGAAAATAAATATTAGTGATTTTACGCTGTAATATTTATTTAATATTACCCTTGACTGGTTCCTGAAGCGCAAGAGTGATCTCGTTGCCTTCATGTAAGTAATGATCAAGATAACACTGCGGCAATTCGATGCAGTGCCCTATGCACCATTGGGTGTGGATAAGGGTTATAAGTAAGTTAGTAAGTATTAAAAAACCATTAATAAAAAAGTAAGCAAGAAGACTCTTGTTAAAGATGTAGAAGAATCCCGCTTCGGAATACTCCTTCAGACACATGGAACAGATCAATATCCAATGAGATATTGTTCAACATAGCGGTAGCTCTTCCTACAGGCATAACCATCGGCAGGTTGGTCCTGTGTATAGGAATGTGAAACAATCTATGCCGACGCTGTCTTAGGTAACTATCGGGAACATACAGACCAATGTTCCGGATAATTTCAGGATTATCGATCATACCGCGCAACAATGGATAAAAATGCGTAATCAAATACACATTCCTTCTAGTCTCTAAACTATTGTAGCCAAGCATACCCTGGAGAAACTGGGTCGGGTAGAGCCAAGGATAATAGCGGTACTCTCTCATGTACATAGAGATACCTCAGAAACTTCTTTAAGTATAGCCTGAGTAGGGCCATGATAAGCGGTGTTGCACAAGCCGTAGCTAGATCTTAGAATCACTTGAAGGTTAGGTTATTTAAATAAATTAAACAAGTTTTTATTTTTAATATTAAATTTTTTATAGTACAAGTGATATTGAATGATTATTGGAATGAAAATTTGATGGTATTTATTTTTGTTACTTTGAAATCGAACCCGGGACCTCCAACATAGTTGACAAATGCTTGATAACTAGTAATATTCTGCAGAAGCTATAAACGAAATACACCAATCAGATGAACGACAGCAAATTAATACTATGTAGTTGTCTTTTTGATGTAAAAAAAATACATACAAATTTAGTATTATTTCGGCACGGAACGCATTATCGTATTTTAAATGAATTTCTATGCAAAAACAAATGTTTCGCTTAACGAGTAAGATGCTGGAACGAAATATGCTTGTTATAAGAGGTCCGTCTCCGTAGAGTAATGGTCACCACGCTTGGCTACCGTTCTGGAGGTCCCGGGTTCGATTCGCAGGGGGGTCAAATAAATATAAGTGATTTTTTCACTCTAATATTTATTCAATATTACCCTGGACTGGTATCTGAAGCGGAGGGCTGATCACCTTTTCTTCATGTGTTAACGATCAAGATAACCCTGCGTTTATATAATGCAGTGCTCTATGCACCATTGAGGTGCGAATAAGGGTTCCAAGAAAAAAATTCTATTAAAAAAATACGTACAAATTTAAATAAATATTCGTTCGGCTTGGAACGCATTATCGTATTTTAAATGAATTTCTATGAGTAAAATTTTTTTCGCTTAACGAGTAAGATGCTGGAACGAATTATGCTCGTTATAAGAGGTTCCACTGTATTTGTTTTTTTTCCTTCGTGTCACTCTTGTCCCGGTTTAGAGCTTCAAAATTATGGTAAGCCTACAAATAATTATAATTTCCTTCGACCTAAATGTACGTACATACAGTGAATCCACCTCCAGCGCTAACTTCGCCGGTATACAATGTTATAATATGGTATAGTTCATATTGTGCAGTTATCTGGCATTCTCGGGTTGCACGGTTTGACCCTCCAAGTTCATCACGACTTGCCACACTTATCCTCGGCCTTCCTGCGCCCCTATTCACATTCCTCGCCCGACAGTAATTCCGAGTTAAAGCTCTATTTCTAAATGGGTCGTACTGTAACTTAAAACAGAACTTTGTATCTAAATCTTTACCTACAACATTTTGAGTGTGTCCAAATGCTTGTTCACAAATCTGGATTATCTCCAATTATAGGAGTTTCTTCATATAACTTTTGTCAAAAAAGTATTTGGACACACTCAAAATGTTGTAAATAAATTATTTGGTCAATTTATAAGCTTAAAATGATAAAAAAGAAAATGATATTTTCTGGCGTTTCTCATGTCGCTCTCTCCTTTCAAGAACGTCATAAATAAAAAATCGTCAATTTTCAGTTGTGCATGTTTTTGGAATGCCCAGAAAATGTACTATATCCCAGCAAAAGAGGCATATTTTAAACTTAATATTTACCCGCTCCAGGGCAGAAAGTGTTGTTTTTGCATTTTGAAGAAAAGGTATTGTTTAATTATTTTTTTAAATAAACTAAATATTTTTCAAATGGAGAAAAAACCATCACGTTTTACTTTAAAAGATCTGTTGCACAGTAAAAAGTTCAGTAAGTGGCTTGATATTTATTTTTAACATTTTGTATTATATTTTTAAACTTTAAAAACGTTCTCCTGAAAAATCAAGTTTTTTATTTATGACGTTCTTGAAAGGAGTGAGCGATGTGTGTAATCATAATTCGGACCTCACATACTAATAAAAGAGTTTCTGCTCAGTAAAAAAGCTTCTTTTCATCTCACCAATAGATGTCTCTAGTGAAGTTCTAGTGATTTAAGAACAATGTTTCAAAATTGGTTCACATATATAAAACTTCCAAGAATTTGAGTAGTGTGGTTGTCAATAATGGGTAGAATTGGTGAATGTTACACGTGTGTAAAGTGATCACTCGATCACTACTTTCATCCTTCTTTTGCCAACTCCATGTTTCACTTCCATACATTAGGGTCGGAACCAGGACTCCGTTGTGTACTGCCAGTTTAGCTTTTGCTGATAGGTTTTTATTTTCTATAACTGATTAATAAAATCTATTTATAAACAGAATCTATGGAATATATAATGAAGATTAATTATTATTTTAATGCCGAGGTCAAGGATCATGGCTATCCATCTATATGACACTATATCTACGGGTGGTGATAAATGTAATACATACATAACGTTTCGTAATATGCTATTAACATTATTTTAACTGCCAGTGTCATTTTATACGTCTAATGGCCGCTCCAACCGGTATTAACATCTCAAATCAATTTGTTTTCTATAATTTTTACATTTGTATTCGTCGAAGAAATTGAAAACCGTTGAAAATCGTTAAACAGTCGAGTTATCGAATGTCACCGATATAAGATATCAGGCTATATCCACTCGGTTCACGATAAAATAAAAATTTCACAATGATTGAAGAAAACATTTGTTTTTTACCCCTTGAGTTTTATTAAAGACTACATGTTTCAGAAGTTAAACTTCCATCATTCAGGCCTGTATAGTAACCTGTCTGTTATTATACAGACCTGAATGATGAAAGTTTAACTTCTGAAACAGGTAGTCTTTAATAAAACTCAAGTGGTAAAAAAACAAGTGTTTTCTTTAATCATTGTAACATGTCTTACCACAAAGTTAATGCCGAAACAATAAATAAAAATTTCACACATTCGTGGAAGCCTGGGTGTAACAGGCATCAATATTAAGGTAGAGGAAAGGCAATTGAAGATGCTATGGCCACATAAGACGTAGAGAACCTGATCATATAGTGAACCAGGCAATCGCCATGGATCTTCCTCGAGAGACAAAGAGTTTGCGCATTCGTGGAAGCCTGGCTGAAAAGGCATGAATATGAACCATTTTGGAACAATGTTCTTGAATCACTAGAACTTCACTAGAGACATCTATTGGTGAGATGAAACGAAGCATTTTATTGAGCAGAAGCTCTTTTATTAGTATGTGAGGTCCGAATCCTGGATTATAATCACACACATTCAGACTTCCATACAATTGACCAGACAATTGCCATTGATCTTCTTCGAGAGACAAAGAGTTTGCGCATTCGTGGAAACCTGGCTTTAACAGGCGACAATAGTAAGGTAGAGGAAATTGAGATGGTATGGGCACAAACGACGCAGAGAACCTAAACTTATTGTAAACCAGGCAATCGCCATGGATCTTCCTTGAAAGATATCTAGAGGGAGAACAAAGAATTAATTAATTCTGCAGAAAGATAACACGATTCGAAGGCATGACCTAGGTGACGTTGTCCATGACAGAAAGACCTACAACCTGAGGACGAGGAGAGCTGACCCCAACAGTCTACAAAGACGATAAGTTAATAATAACTGCTAAATTAAAGCTATCTTAATCCAACAAAGATGGCTCTTGTGAACTGTACATGTATATGTAGGTACTGTGTCATGAAATATGAATTATGTAGGAATTCCAAAAATTTGTGGAGTGTAGTTGTCAATCATGGGTATGGTGAATATTGCACGTGTGTAAAGTGATCACTTAACCACCGTTTGACATGCATAAGCCCTGTAAATATACCCAGACTTCCATATTCTTCTTCATCTTTGTCGAAATGTCAAAAATTCTCAGTAATTATGTATACACGAGTCTTTAAAGAAATTCTAGCCTAACTGCGTATTTTAAAACCAAATGTTTTTTTTCCGTATACTAGTAAAAATGTAATTTATTCGTCAATTTATTAGACTTACAGAATGGTAATATAACTGTGACATCTTTAAAATAAAATAAAATAGAAAAAAAACATCGCTAGTAGGGTAAGTGTCCCAGTGTTGGACCGTTTGTTTTTAGGACTAATTAATGTTGGTTACAAATTGACAAAAATTAGTATTAAAAACATTTCAAAACTTACTTAAAATGTCAAATACTTTAAAGCGGTCAGTTTAGGAGTCGAAATAATCGGCGGGCATGTATGAGGAGATACATGAACGTGGAAGAGGCGAAGAATATTTGCAAAGACAGACAATACGTCACATATTTGTATGTGAGGTCCGAGTCCTGGATTTTAATCACATACATCGCTCACTCCTTTCAAGAACGTCATAAATCAAAAATCGTCAATTTTCAATTGTGCATGTTTTCGGAATACCCAGAAAATGTACTATATCCCAGCAAAAGCAGCATATTTTTAACTTAATATTATACGCTACAGAGCAGAAAGTGTTGTTTTTGCATTTTGAAGAAAAGGTTTTGTGTAATAATTTTTTTTAAATATACTAAATATTTTTCAAATGGAGAAAAAACTTCAGGTTTAACCTAAAAAGATCTGTTGCACAGTAAAAGTTCAATAAGTGGCTTGATATTTATTTTTAATACATTGTATTATATTTTCGAACTTTGAAAACATTCTCCTAAAAAATCAAGCTTTACGCCAGTAAATATTCTTTTCATTTTATTATTTTTAGATTATAATTTTACCAGATTTTTTTACAACATTTTGAGTGTATCCAAATACTTGTTCAAATCTGGATTATCTCATATTTTAGAAGTTATTTATCATACAACTTTTTGACATCTCAACATAGATGAAGAATAATTCTTCAAATAAAGTATTTGGACACACTCACAATGTTGTTAATAAATAAAAGTACTTAAATTGGGCCAAATTGGTTCAAAATTGGATATCATACCCCACCTGAATGACATTGAGTATAATTCGAAGATGCTTGTATAATTTTATTCATATATTTAATTTTATGTAAATCCGACAATGGCTCACAAACGCCAGCGATAATATTTATAATAAAATATAAATTATACATGTTTTATAAGAAATAAAGCTCGCACCATATGTGGATATTATACGTGAAATTAATATGGCATCCATGCCAACAAGACCTTCGATGTCAAGTAGATTACGTTTATTAATGTTGTTACACCTTAAATTAAAACAATGGTGTAAGAACAATTTTTAGATTATTAATGTAAACGCAATATTTACATACACACGCAGACACACACACACACACACACACACATATTTATACATTTAATAGATTTATATTATCCACTGACACTTGGTGATGGAATTGCATTTTTAATATATTATTAGATTAAAACCAATAATTTTTGCTTTTCCACTTTATTTTTATTTGACCAGAATGGTGCATAGGGCACTGTCATATAAACGCAGTGTTATCTTGATCATTTATACATGAAGGAAAGGTGATCAGCCCTCCGCTTCAGGTACCAGTCCATGGTAATTTTGAAAATTTATTACAGTGAAAAAAATCACTAATATTTATTTTACCCCCCTTGGGAATCGAGCCCGGAACCTCCAGAACGGTAGCCGAGCGTGCTGACCATTACACTACGGAGGCGGACAGATATATATATATATATATATATATATATATATATATATATATATATATATAAATAAATAAATATATATATATATATATATATATATATATATATATATATATATATATATATATATATATATATATATATATATATATATATATATATATATATATATATATATATATATATATATATATATATATATATATATATATATATATATATATATATATATATATATATATATATATATATATATATATATATATATATATAAAATATATATATATATATATATATATATATATATATATATATATATATATATATAAAGAGCTTCAAATTTGCTTTTTATGACATTTTCCTGCAATATTTATTACTTGTAATATTTTTTCAATTTATTTTATTTTATTTTATTTGTTCGGAAATTGTACAGATTTACATTTAACTGAGTGTATAATAAAAAATAGTTACATTAACAGTAATAAACATTGCATTACATTAACAAAAATAATTACATTAATAAAAAATAAAGCCAATTAAACAATTCTACATTTATGTTATAATAACTATTAAAACATTTAGAAATAAAAAATAAATAAAAAAAGAGCGGGAGTGTGTGTGAAGAAGGGAGTAAAAGGGTAAGGGTGTGGTATAAAAAATAGACCTACCTATATTTAAGGTAACTACCTTATATAACACATATTAAGTATTTTCAAGTTACTCACTTGGGATTTATATATACTTGGGCCTCGTATAACACGGTTTTATATAGCACGGATTTATAAATTGTGTCAAATTTTTTGTATGCACATGTATTGTACACGCTTCTTATAACACGCTATCAGAAAAATAAATAAATAAAATAATATATTTGTTATTCAAAAAATAAAGTACATATATATATATATACACTATTTTAGTTTTTTTTTGGAACGCATTCCCTAATTTTGTATTAACTTCAAACCTTGTATAATATGGGTTTTTGTGGAATCATATAACCGTGTTATACGAGGCCAGAGTGTACATATCGCTCACTCCTTTCAAGAACGTCATAAATAAAAAAAAACTTGATTTTTCAGGATAACGTTTTTAAGGTTTAAAAATATAACACAATGTTTTAAAAATAAATATCAAGCCACTTATTGAACGTTTTTACTGTGCAACAGATTTTTTTGATGAACCTGAAGGTTTTTTCTTCATTTCAAAAATATTTAGTACTTATGTTTAAAAAAATATTATACAATGCCTTTTCTTCAAAATGCAAAAACAACATTTTCTGCCCTGTAGCGGGTAAATATTAAGTTAAAAATATGCCTCTTTTACTGGGATATAGTACTTTTTCTGGGCATTCCAAAAACATGCACAACTGAAAATCGTGGATTTTTTATTTATGACGTTCTTGAAAGGAGTGAGCGATAAATGTATGTACCTATGGATGCATTTTTATATAATTTATAAAGATAACATTAATTTCCGTTCGTATCTCTCGTTACTTTCGCCGAAATGTCATCGCGATAACAGATGGCGTTACCAGGTCTCTTATTACACTTTTTACATAACCTCTGACCTCCGTAAATCTCGTTCTTTATCCCAATTACCTATTATGCACGCAGTTGCATACAATACTTGCAGTGTTGCGTCACTACTGTCTGTTGCAATTCAATTATTTCATTTTATTTAAAACATATTATATAAATAAGTCATATATCGCTCATTTGGTGAAACAATGGTGTAATTAGACTTTTAAAAATATTACAGGAGATGCCTTTCAGACGGTGTAGCAACAGAAATGGCGCCATTTTACTCAAATCTACAATGACAGACTTTCCGCACATTTTTACATATCGCTCACTCCTTTCAAGAACGTCATAAAACAAAAAACTTGATTTTTCAGGAGAACGTTTTTAAAGTTTAAAAATATAATACAATGTATTAAAAATAAATATCAAGCCACTTATTGAACTTTTTACTGTGCAACAGATATTTTTAGGTCAAACCTGAAGGTTTTTTTTTCATTTGAAAAATATGTAATATATTTAAAAAAAAATAAGTAAACAATACCTTTTCTTCAAAATGCAAAAAAAAACATTTTCTGCCCTGTAGCGGGTAAATATTAAGTTAAAAATATGCCGCTTTTGCTGGGATATAGTATATTTTTTGGGCATTTCGAAAACATGCTCAACTGAAAATTGACGATTTTTGATTTATGACGTTCTTGAAAGGAGTGAGCGATATCGCACACTCCTTTTAACTACGTCACATATCAAAAAACTTGATTTTCAGGAAATCGTTTTTAAAGTTTATATAAAATATAATAAAATGTATTAAAAATAAATATCAAGCCACTTATTGAACTTTTTAGTGTGCAACAGATCTTTTTAGGTAAAACTTGAATGTTTATTCTCCATTTAAAAAATATTTAGTATATTTAAGAAAAAAAATTAAACAATACCTTTTTTACAAAATACCTACAAAAATAACACATTTTGCCCTGTAGCGGGTAAATATTAAGTTAAAAATATGCCGCTTTTTCTGGGATATAGTGCATTTTCTGGGCATTCCGAAAATAAACACAACTGAAAATTGACGATTTTTGATATATATATATATATATATATATATATATATATATATATATATATATATATATATATATATATATATATATATATATATATATATATATATATATATATATATATGTATATATATATATATATAAATATATATATATTTATATATATATATATATATATATATATATATATATATATATATATATATATATATATATATATATATATATATATATATATATATATGTATATATATAGGGTCCGCCATCTAAAGTTTTTTTTTTCAACTAGTGCTTATTTCGTGAATGGTAACACTTAGCTCATGTCTGATTTGACAGATAATTAGTTTTATCCTTCCGCTGAGCGAATATGGTTGTGTATACGCTTGAACAACGCTGGGAAATATTGCGACATTACTTTGAAAATCATGGTAATGTTGCAGAATGTGTGCGAAAATTGCGTACGGTTTTTGGAAGAAGAGAAGCACCGTCAGCTCCGTATGTTCGTTATCTTGTGAAAAAAGTGAAAGAAACTGGCATCCTCATCGATAAACCAAAGCGTGAAAAGCCAAAAACAGTGCGTACACCCGAGAATATCGATGTTGTGGCAGAAAGTGTGCGTGAAGCGCCATCAACATCAATTCACCGTCGTTCTCAACAATTGAACATTTCGGAGACATCATTGAGACGAATTTTGCATAAAGACCTTGGTATGACGCCATACAAAGTCCAATTGGTTCAGGAGTTGAAGCCAACTGACCATCCAATGCGTTTTCGCTTCGCTGAGTGGGCCTGCGATCGACTTACAGAAGATGCCGATTTTGCCAAAAAAATCATCTTTTCGGATGAAGCTCATTTTGATCTTGGCGGGTATGTAAACAAGCAAAATTGTCGTATTTGGGGCACAGAAAACCCGCACGCATACATTGAAAAGCCGGTACACCCAAAACGAGTCACTGTTTGGTGCGGATTTTGGTCCAGAGGCATAATTGGGCCATTTTTCTTTGAAAATGAGCAAGGAGTGGCCGTTACAGTCAATGGCGATCGTTATCGGGCCATGTTGAACGGATTTTTGTTCACAAAAATTGAAGAGGAGGATATTGGCAACATTTGGTTTCAACAGGACGGCGCTACGTGCCACACAGCCGAAGCTACACTCGATGTTTTTTATAGCATTTTCAAAAAAAAAAAGTTATTTGGCGGACCCTTTATATATATATATATATATATATATATATATATATATATATATATATATATATATATATATATATATATATATATATATATATATATATATATATATATATATATATATATATATATATATATATATATATATATATATATATATATATATATATATATATATATATATATATATATGTATACATATATATGACGTCGTTGAATGGAGTGAGCGATTTGTAACGTGTTTTTTTTTAAAAGTGTATATACGTCATGGTTGCACCAAATGACCGACATAAAATATTCCCGATTTTTAAAAGACTTGACACTGACAGAAACATCCTCTCACTGGGATGACTCCGAAATAAATAATATAAATAAATAAAAACTTGGTGTAAGAGTTATGGAAACGAAGCTATCAATTCCATCAAAATAAAGCGAGTTTTCTTTTAATTAATCTCGAATTACATAAATATAGCTATTATCCAATTTAGCTCGGCTATTTCCATCTCGCCCACAAATTAATTGTAATCAGCTAGAGGCGTTAGTTGCCAATCAAACTTTTTATTAATAGAGTGAATGATGAAAAAAATGACTATTTGTTAAGAGGCGCCAAGGAAGTTATTTACTTTATACGTTTTAATAGAAGACCGTTTTCATTAAGTATGTCAATATTAACAAATTATTATATTATAATTATGTTATTAAATAACTTATATATGTATGTATATACATATTTAAATATTTATATATATATATATATATATATATAAATATATATATATATATATATATATATATATATATATATATATATATATATATATATATATATATATATATATATATATATATATATATATATATATATATATATATATATATATATATATATATAGATAGTAGTCATACAGGAGAAAGTGACCAAGTGCATTTTTACAAAAATGTGATCATTGACTATTTATATCTTACTATTTAGCTTAATATTGCCCTGAAAAAATCCCAAAGGATTTTAATTTTGGTTGTTAAAATTGACTAACTGCATTGATGTTTATTTTGTTGCCAAGCAAAAGTGACTTAAATGGCCCTCCTGAACATTTTACGTTTTGTTAGTTGGTCACTTTCTCCTGTACGACTACGATATATATAAATATCGCCTCCATAGTGTTATGGTATAGTGCACTAGGCTTCCATGCTGGAAATGCCGGGTTTAAAATATCCAAGGGGATTAATATAAATATCAGTGATTTTTTAAATTAATATGCTGTTCACCTTTTCTTCGTGTATTTTACGATCAAGATAACACTTATTCTACATATATGTATATATATATATATATATATATATATATATATATATATATATATATATATATATATATATATATATATATATATATATTTAAGTTGTATACACAATCTTTTAGAGAGGGATGTTTTCCCTCCGTGTGGAAGAGAGCACTCATTACTCCTATCCACAAAGGTGGTGACCGATCCGATATCAGTAATTATAGACCGATATCCAAACTTCCACTTTTTGGAAAAACTATGGAAAAAATTGTCACGGATAAAATCAACCCAGTAATAAGAAATGACATTATATTGAACCAACACGGATTCTTAAGAGGCAGATCGATTGAGTCAAATTTGCTTGAGTTCAATCATTTCATACTATCGGCCATGGAAGAGGGCTACCAGGTGGACGCCATATATACTGATTTTGCCAAGGCCTTCGACAAAATAAATCACAATGTCTTGATTCGTAAGATTCGCGAAATGGGTATTCATGGTGATCTTCTTAGATGGCTCATTTCTTATGTTGAAAATAGAAGCCAAGCGGTAGCGGTTCTAGGATTTACTTCTAATTACATTATGATTCCTTCTGGGGTTCCCCAAGGATCCCACCTGGGCCCATTATTATTTTTAATATACACAAACGATATTAACAAATATATCAATCAAAATTTTCTCATGTTTGCTGACGATACCAAGTTATTTATACGAGTCAAGTCTTTAGACGATTGTTCCAGATTGCAAAACGATCTCGATAATCTAGTGTCTTATTGTAATCTTAATCAGCTTTTTCTGAATGTCAATAAATGTTTTAGCATTACGTTCTCAAGAAAAAAAAATAAAATTATATTTGATTATGAAATTAACAATAGTCGGCTGACCAGGAAAACTGAATTAAGAGACCTTGGTGTCATAATGGACGAGAAACTTTTGTTTTCTTCACATATTGAAGCCTGCGTTAATAAGGCCTACAGAAACTTAGGTTTTATTTTTCGAACCACTAAACCATTTAAAAATACATCATCTCTTGTAACTTTATATAACGCTTATGTTCGTAGTCACCTCGAATTCGCCTCAGTCGTTTGGAACCCTCAGTACGCTATATATATAGCTCAACTTGATCGTATTCAAAATAAATTTCTAAAAATGATGGATGGTAAGCTTCATTTAAGTTTCAACTCTTATGAAGAATCTTTAGCCTTCCATAAATTATCTTCACTTAGTAAACGTAGGAATATATCAGATTTATGTTTTTTGTATAAAGTTATAAATAATATGACTGAGAGCCCTTATCTTCTTGCGCAGATACCTTTTCACTGTCCAATTAGAATCAATAGACATAGTCATACCTTTTATAATCCAGCACCAACAAAGAACTATACAAAAAATTCCTTTATTTATCGAAGTTGTGGAAAATTTAATGAATGTTGTACCGACCTTGATATGTTCTACTCCAATCTTTTAAAATTTAAAGCTAAATTGTTCGAAATCTTATAAACCTAAAAAAGTAATTCTATTCCCTGTCCTTTCCTTTTCTTTCCTTCCTATCACTGCCATCTCCTTTTCTCTTTATCCTATCCTTGTCTCATGTCTCTTCCTTTATATAGACCTCTCTTATGTATAGTTGTGAAGAACTATAATTGGTACTCATGATTTTATTTTTTGTATTCTGTATGTATCATATATTGTAACTGTTGTTCTTCCTTCCAATAAAAAAAAATAAAAAAAAATAAAAAATATATATATATCCCCTCTAATCCTTATCCGTATTGACACATCTTGATCGTTACTTACATGAAGGCACCCTGGGAATCGAACCGGGGCCTCCAGCACTGTAGCTGGAGGTCCCGGTACACGCTGACCATTGACCACGGAGGTCTACGTATGAATTGAACATATAAACATATGTGCATGGAGTTATGGACGTTTCCACGTCTATATTTATTTATTTATTTAAACTTCATGTACAGAAAAGAAATAAGTGCATTGGCGGGCTTATTGCTAAAAAGCAATATCTTCCAACCAACCATAAACAGACTAGTGATATTGGTCAAAACGTTTAATACCATATATAGCTGTTTGCAATCAGAGGGTAGATAGTACATACTGGAACATTTAAAAAATATGAAAATTACCAATTGACATTTAAAAAAACATAAATTACAAAAGATGATAATAAGGAGGGCAAAGGAAGAGGGAGTTAAGGGAAGGAGGTAGAGGGAAAAACTAAGGGAGGAGGTTTGATGGACAGTTAGGATTCTAATGATAAATAGTAATGTCTTAGACGTTTCTTAAAAGCTTTAAAAGAAGCTGCTTTTTACTAGGTGCATATTACCCAAAAGAAAAGTGCCGCAAGTGCCATGATATCACTGCAAAGGTGCGCCGTTTAGTGCGCGGTTGGTGCGTCATCATATCGACGCTGGATGGCGCGAAAGATGGAAGTGACGCTTAGTCAGACACCGTTATTTATTGTATTATTGTCACCGCGACATGCGAATTGTAATCACTGTCATTATGTACATATCGCGCACTCCTTTCAAGAACGTCATAAATAAAAAAACTTGATTTTTCAGGAGATCGTTTTTAAAATTTATAAATAAAATACAATAAAAATAAAATTTATAAATAAAATGCATAAAAAATAAATGTCAAGCCACTAATTAAACTTTTTACTGTGCAATAGATCTTTTTAGGTAGAACCTGAATGTTTTTTCTCCATTTGAAAAATATTTAGTATGTTTAAAAAAAAAAATTAAATAATACATTTTCTTAAAAATGCAAAAACCACACTTTCAGCTCTGTAGCGGGTAAATACTAAGTTAAAAATATGCCTTTTTGCTGGGATATAATACATTTTTTGGGCATTCCGAAAACATGCACAACTGAAAATTGTCGATTTTTGATTTATGACGTTCTTGAAAGGAGTGAGCGATATATCAACAACGGACCGTTACTTATTAATATCGATAATCAATGACATATTTAGAAGGTTAATAATACTCGTACTAAGCCTCTTCTTACAACATTTTGAGTGTATCCCAATACTGTATCCAAATATTCACCAATTACCTCACATACAAATTGAAAGAGTTTCTGCTTAATGAAAAGCTTCGCTCGTCACACCATAGATGGCTTATGTGATCTTGCGCATACTGTGTTGTATAATTATTATTATTTTTTATTATTTTATTTTTTTGAAGGCTCAACATAGATGGAGAAGAATGTGCAAGTCTGGGCGTTTGCGGGGCTTACGACCGTCATAGGTAAGTGATCACTTTACACACGTGTAACATTCATCAATTCTACCCATCGTAGACACCACACTACTCAAATTCTTGGAAGCTCCATATCGCTCACTCCTTTCAAGAACATCATACAATAAATCAAAAAACGTAAATTTTCAATTGTGCATGTTTTCGGAATGCCCAGAAAATGTACTATATCCCAGCAAAAGAGGCATATTTTAAACTTAATATTTACCCGCTACAGGGCAGAAAGTATTGTTTTTGCATTTTGAAGAAAATGTATTGTTTAATATTTTTTTTTAAATATACTAAATATTTTTCAAATGGAGAAAAAACCTTTTACCTAAAAAGAAAAAGTTGCACTGTAAAAAGTTCAATAAGTGGCTTGGTATTTATTTTTAAAACATTGTGTTATATTTTTAAACTTTAAAAACGTTCTCCTGAAAAATCAAGTTTTTTGATTAATGACGTTCTTGAAAGGAGTGAGCGATATATGATCCAATTTTGAAACATTGTGCTTGAATCCCTAGAACTTCTTTCATCTCACAATATATGTGTCTAGTGAAGCTCTAGTGATTCAATGTGAATAAAACAACTGGTCAAATTATGAGCTCCATTAAACACGGATTTAAACTCGCCCAAATCAAATAGTTAATTAAAACAAAATTGATGAGGTAATAGGACATCAGGATCTGTCGGATTTAGTGGTGTCTTATTTAGAAAATGTGACAAGACGAATAAGTGAGAATAAATGAGCTATGTGACAAATCTTGATTGATATAAGATATTGAATCCATTGTGTTCATTTAATTGTTGTACCTTTTGTAGTGTTTTTGGGGACCAATCTCATTCATTTTATTATTATTTATTATGAACTTTACACATCCTTGTACATAATAGGCAAGGAGAATTCTCTAAGACAACTAATAAATATTTTAAATAAGGATTTGGATATTTGAACTCAGCCAAAACGTTGTAAACACACGACGTCTTAATAATCGCTTTATATTTTAACCACGTTTGTTTTAACTTACATGGTTATTCCCCAGCAATGGCGACACGCTGATAAAATAATAAACGCATTGTTGTATTTCACAGATGCGTGTTGGCATACGATAAAACGCATTCTTAGAATCGACAAACGTGTGATGGATAAATTGACAATAAGTTATAACGTTTTTAGCGGCTCTCGCAGGCATTTCACGGAGGTCTGCTGCACTGAATTAGATATGGGTTTTCTTAAATAAGACTGCAGTATACAAAAATGATACCATGTTATATTGTGTTTTGTATATTGTGAATTTTCATTCGGAATGCATTGAAACACGTATCACATTAGATTTTAAGAAATAGTGGAATTTAACAAGCAAAATTTAAATTAAAAATTGATATTTGTATACATACCAAATCTACCCATTATTGACAACTTAAATTCTTGGAAGTTCAATATATATATATATAGATATATATATATATATATATATATATATATATATATATATATATATATATATATATATATAATATATATATATATATATATATATATATATATATATATATATATATATATATATATATATATATATTATATATATATATATATATATATATATATATATATATATATATATATATATATATATATATATATATATATATATATACATATATATTAAATATATATATATATGTTTATATATATATAAATATATATATTTATATATATATATATATATATATATATATATATATATATATATATATATATATATATATATTATATATTTGAACCAATTTAGTAACCTTGTTCTTGAATCACTAGAATTTCACTAGACACATCTATTGGTGAGATGAAAAGAAGCTTTTTATTGAGCAAAAACTCTTATCTTAGTATGTGAGGTCCGAATCCTGGATTATAATCACACACATGAGAAACGCCAGAAAATATCATTTTCATATTTGGACCTCAAAATGTTGTAAATAATTTGTTATTGTTGACATTCTTAATGAATAGTCTTCTACAGACTAATAGTCAGACTTTAGTCTGTGATCTCAAACGATCAAATTCTGAACGCGACCGGCCGCACTAGGGGCTAGATGTGTTAAAAAAATTAATTATTTGCTTTTTAATTCCTTACCTCGGCTGTCCAAACTTAAAACACAGTAAGGGACATTTTTTTGTAGTACGTTTTTTTTTTGCATTTTCGGACTAAGAAGAATCTACTAATCCACTAGTCCGAAAATGCAAAAAAATGTCCCTTACTGTTTCTTGAGTTTGGACAGCCGACCTTTCAATAACTCTTTCCTTCCCAAAAACATAATTTTTTCGAACGAAAACTTGTTTTTTAATATGAAAAATTAAATTACGTCAAATTACGTTACCTGGGTTTAAAGAAAATATGAAATTTAACTTAAATTAGTTAAATTAAAATTAAGAAAGTATAACATATAAAGTAGTCACATATAATGTGACGTACTCGATTCGTCAATAGTAGATTAACATATTAAATGGTCAATAACTGGTAGAGTCACCCTACATTTGCATGCTACAAAGAATAGTAATCACATTTCGCCCAAGGAGGTTATTATGTCATAGTTACCTCATCACAAGACCTGACTAGGAGGATATTTATATTTGAAGTAATATATTGTACACTTTACGATGGAGCGCTTGCTGCAGAATATATGCAGATCAAAATCCGATGACCCCGTTCTCTGTCAGACAATAAGAATGCAATTTAACTGATGAAGGATGCTGTAAAGCTGTCCGAAGCGTCGCGATGCCTTTACGACAGACGGTTATTTTGCGTGCTCAAAGGGCATATTCGCTAACACACAATTCATTCCGCCGTAGAGGTAACATCTCTGTTCAAACCTGATTTTTTCAATGAGCATATTGGATTTTTTGTTTGTTTTTTAGAATATATTTAGAAAAAATATTTTTACATACATACGGGTCTCGTATAACATGGTTTTACACATCGCTCACTCCTTTCAATAACGTCATATATCAAAACCGTCATTTTTCAGTTGTGTATGTTTTTGAAATGCCCAGAAAATGTACTATATCCCAGCAAAAGCGGCATATTTTTAACTTAATATTTACCCGCTACAGGGCAAAAAGTGTTGTATTAAAAATAAATATCAAGCCACTTATTGAACATTTTACTGTGCAACAGATCTTTTTAGGTACAGCCTGAATGTTTTTTCTCCATTTGGAAAATATTAAGTAAATTTAAAAAAATACTTAAGCAATACTTTTTCTTCATAATGCAAAATAACACTTTCTGCCCTGTAGCAGGTAAATATAAAGTTAAAAATATGCCTCTTTTGCTGGGATATAGTACATTTTCTGGGCATTCCAAAAACATGCACATGTGAAAATTTACGATTTTTTATTTATGACGTTCTTGAAAGGAGTGAGCGATATGTTTATGATCTATCTCATTACACAGTATTTGAGTTCCCGTCAGCCATCTATGTTGGTTTGAGAAAGCTTTTAATTAGCAGAGACCCTTTTATTTGGATGTATGTAAGATCCGAACCCCGGATTATTTTTACATACTGGAAAACGTCTGAGAACGTAATTTTCAATTTTGTATTCAAATTTTTTTTTACGCCTGCTTCTTAATATTGTGGAGGGCATGTGCGAAGGCACAAACTACAGAAGATGACCCGCTTAATCTATATGGAGCAAAATATCTCCGACATGCGTTGTAGCGGGTACGCCCAGTTGAAGAGACGAGCGGGGGATAGAGTGTTGTGGAGACTGACAATTAAAGAAGCAAAACAAACATTACACAGATTTTAACCCACGAAAAAGATGATATATATATATATATAAATATATATATATATATATATATATATATATATATATATATATATATATATATATATATATATATATATATATATATATATATATATATATATATATATATATATATATATATATATATATATATATATATATATATATCCAAACACAGACGGCTAGTATAATTTAAAAAAAATTCACTGTTTACATTTGATCTTGTTGCCCGGATGGCAGAAAACAGCAGCGGTAGCCGTGTCGAAATTTGCTACTCGACCTTGGCGACTACATTCCAGTCTGGAGGGTGACGTATGGCCGCTGCATTCTGACTCCTGTGCGTACATTATTATTTTATTATTATTTATTTAATCACGAAGTTCAGCCATTGAAAAAATACCAGACTACAGAAAAACAAAAGGCAAAAAGCTACGCCAGATGGCGAAAAGAGTCGTAGAAATTGTTTAAAAAAATAAATAAACATCCTAACATATGTAGGTGAAGATGAATATGGAAGGGGTATTAAAACGGGGCTTACGACCGTCATAGGCATGTTAAAGTGATCAATTTACGAACGTGTAACATTCACCAATTTAATGAAAGAAGCTTTCAGCTTATCACAGATGTCTCTCGTGAAATTCTAGTGATTCAAGCACTTTGTTTCGAATTTGAACAATATATATATATATATATATATATATATATATATATATATATATATATATATATATATATATATATATATATATATATATATATATATATATATATATATATATATATATATATATATATATATATATATATATATATATATATATATATATATATATATATATATATATATACATATATATATATATATATATATATATATATATATATATATATATATATATATATACATGCATGAAAAACCTTAATTTATATTTGAATTTTTTCGATGTTTTAACCATGCAACTATCATAAATACGACACTGGCATTGAAGGGGTTAACAATAAATCTGATTGGGATCGTGACAACCATAAAATTAAATTAATTTGTAATTAGCAAATTGTCTGAACACGACCATACAACTCGTGACGTCACAGCGTTGTTAAACAGCGCGGTGATTTAATAATGCATTCCTTAAATCTGTGAATAATTACAACGTTTGTTCATCTATCAATCATTTCAAAACCCGTCGCTTCTAAAAATATAAAAACATAAACAAAGCAAAGGTTTTTTTGTTTTTTTTTTTTAAATCTGACACTCAAGAGTGTGGTTGGTAATGAAAGTAGGTTGTACGAATTTATTGCATACTGGATAGTAATTTAAAACTTTTATATTGTAACTGGCATGAAAATACATCGTTCACTCCTTTCAAGAACGTCATATATCAAAATCGTCAATTTTCAGTGGTGCATGTTTTCGGAATGTCCAGAAAATTTACTATATCCCAGCAAAAGCGGCATATTTTTAACTCAATATTTACCCGCTACAGGGCAAAAAATATTGTTTTTGCATTTTGAAGAAAAGGTATTGTTTAATTATTTTTTTAAATTTACTAAATATTTTTCAAATGGAGAATAAACCTTCAGGTTTATCAAAAAAGATCTGTTGCACAGTAAAAAATGAATAAGTGGCTAGATATTTATTTTTAATACATTGTGTTTTCAGTTTTGCATGTTTTCAAAATGTTAAAAAAATGTAAAAACTAAAATAATAAAAAAAAATAAAGACTCAGAACCTAGATTCCGAACCAAGGAATATTTCTTTATTATTAATTTACTTTGTTCATAAAAAAAATGTAAAACGAACTCCCTCTCTAAACACAAGTATCTACTTTATAAGAGATAGAAGTAGAGAGTAGAAACGTTATATTTGAAATGTTTTGTATATTTAATAACTATTTTATATTCTTTAAACATGTATTTTGTAAAAAAAATTCAATAAAAAAGTAAAAAATAAGCGGCATATTTTTAACTAAATATTCACCCGCTACAGGGCAGAAAGTGTTGTTTTTGCATTTTGAAGAAAAGGGATTGTTTAATTATTTTTTTAAATATACTTAATATTATATGTATATATATATATATATATATATATATATATATATATATATATATATATATATATATATATATATATATATATATATATATATATATATATATATATATATATATATATATATATATATATATATATATATATATATATATATATATATATATATATATGTGTGGTTGTCAATCATGGGTAGAATTGGTAAATATTATACGTGTGTAAAGTGATCACTTGAGCCAAGCCTATGACGTTCGTAAGCCCTGTAAAAGCCTAGACTTCCATATTCTTCTTCATCGATGTCGAGATGTAAAAAAAAGACTTCTTGGATAATGGAAGCCGGTTATACAACTTTATTGCATGATAATCCATTTTTCGACCAGTATTTGTGTACCATAACTTGAACACACTCAAAATAAAGTAAATTATAGTTAACCACATGAAGCCTTGTAAGCAAGGCTAAGGGAGATAAGGTGATAAGCGATAAGGAGCACGAAGAAAGAAGAAGTAATAAAATGTAAAATAAACGGTAAGGTAAAGTTATGTTTTAATCCGTACATATTTTTTTGAATCAGTAAAAAATACTCTAATGTAGGTAATTAAATTAAACATAGAAGAAAAATGTGTCCATTTGAAGAATTTTACAGCTTTACACAAATTACTTTGAAATAAAATTGGTTTAATATACTTTGTTTTTCGCGTTTCTCTTTGAGGGGATCGATTTTAGCGATGTATCACTTAGTATAACTTTTTTATTTATTGTTTCGGCATTAACTTTGTGGTAAGACATGTTACAATGATTAAAGAAAACACTTGTTTTTTACCACTTGAGTTTTATTATAGACTACATGTTTCAGAAGTTAAACTTCCATCATTCAGGTGTGTATAATAACTAAAATATAAAATATAAAATTGTTCTATAAATAAGGAGAGCGGAAAGTTAGGGGGAGGGGGTTAGCCAAGGGGCGGAGTTTGAAAACAAAGGAAAAATGGAAAGCAAAGGTGAAGAATTTTGAAACAATATATTATTTAATAAATTATTATTCGAATTTAGGTTTTTTTGGATTTCTAAATTATCAAGATAATTCATAATTTGACCTTTATATGGAACAAGGTGTAATAATTTTAATTTATGAGAGTGAATTGAGTGATTAGTATCTATTATGTGATTTGCAAATTCCGAACAATAATTACTAACAAGACCGCTATGATGTTCTTTAATTCTGATCTTTAAATTTCACGCAGTTTGGTCTATATACTTTTTTATATTTTTTGTTTTTTTTTTAGCCTTGTTCCATATAAAGGCCAAATTATGAATTATCTTGAAAATTTAGAAATCCAAAAAAAAACTAAATTCTAATAATTATTTATTAAATAATATATTGTTTCAAAATTCATGACCTTTGCTTTCCATTTTTCCTTTGTTTTCAAACTCCACCCCTTGACTAACCCCTTCCCCTTACTTTCCCCTCTCCTTATTTATAGAACAATTTTATATTTTATATTTTAGTTATTACACAGACCTGAATGATGGAAGTTTAACTTCTGAAACATGTAGTCTATAATAAAAGTCAAGTGGTAAAAAACAAGTGTTTTCTTTAATCATTAGTATAACTTAAATAGTTAAAAATCATAATATAAATCGAAAAAATTTGCTCAACCCTGAAGGAATCCCTGACGTACTGTCCAAAATTTACCAGATATTTAAAAAAATAATAACTCCTTACTTTTCAATGACTCTTCCTTCTTTCAATAACTCTTCTCATTCTTTTCACAACCATATAATTATTTCGATGAAAAACTTTTTTTAAATGCAAAAACGGTTTTTTAAGAAAAAAATCAATTAAGTTAAATGTTACCTGGATTTAGAGAAAATTAAGTTGCGACTCGACGAATGCTCGGCTGTCCAAACTCAAAACACAGTAAGTGACATTTTTTGTAGTACATTTTTTGACTAAGTAGATTCTACTTAGTCCAAAAATGCAAAAAAACCTACTACAAAAAAATGTCCCTTGCTGTGTTTTAAGTTTGGACAGCCGTGCTGGGCCTTAATGTAGAAGAGGCTTACAATGATTAAAGAAAACACTTCGTTTTTTACCACTTGAGTTTTATTATAGACTACATGTTTCAGAAGTTAAACTTCCATCATTCAGGTCTGTATGATGGAAGTTTAACTTCTGAAACATGTAGTCTATAATAAAACTCAAGTGGTAAAAAACGAAGTGTTTTCTTTAATCATTGTAACATGTCTTACCACAAAGTTAATGCCGAAACAATAAATAAAATAGAAGAGGCTTAAAAAATCTAACGGTACTTTTGAAATTATAACGTTAGGCGCCAATTCATTAGGATTCTCTACCACGCTCACCTACAAGGACGATGACGTCTTTAGCAACCGCTAATCCGAATTTAAACGAATACCTGAATAATTCGACTAATACTGACGATTCCCCTCATTAATTAGCATACATAATTTATGTCAACATGACCAATAAACGGCGTTTCTACCTGTGTTTGTTTGTACGAAACGAATACGGTTCAGAACGAAGGTGATGTCAGATCTTCCAGATAAGTAAATTCAGACTTGAATGAAAACATGTATTTTTTTTAATTACCTAACGTCCAAGTGACTCTGAAATCTAGCTGCGGCTTATGCAACACCGTTTATCATGTCACTACTCGGCTGTCCAAACTTAAAACACAGTAAGGGACATTTTTGGTATATATATTGTAACCGGCGTGGGTTACGTGCGATGACTCTCAAAAATGTACACGCCTGGTCTTCTTCGGAATCTCCCAACTATGCCACCGTTGTAAGGGGTGACGTTCCAGACGGCCCCGCCGTACCGAGTTACCGAGTAAGCTGGATACGGACGGAGGTGAATGGATGTATGAGCCGGGAAGAGCGGGCACTGGACCGACAAGTCAACCTCAATAGCCCTGATAAGGGCTTTCCGAAACTGGTCCGTGAATCGGTATAATGAGGCGAAGCGGTCCAGGCTGGCGGCGCGGCGAGTAGTCCAAGGAGCGGGAGCGGAGAAATGAAACACAGGTTTCAACAGTCACACCAGAACTGGTTTATTATCAAAAAATGCGCCCTCTATATACCCGGCCGTGATCGCGTACCGCCCGACAGTGGGAAAGTACAGCCAATCAGCGGCCGGGGGAGAGAGACAGCCATATCTCTGTCTCTCTCTAATGGGCACCGGACGGGCTACACTTTCATACCGTACCGGTGCCGTTCCAACAATTCGTTATTACATTACAATTTACAATTTACAAGTTTATTTTATCAGTAATCTATATCAGTAATCTATTTATACTACTTAACATCTAGGCGCATTTATGTATTAACATTGTCTTATTCTTTCTTATATCTAATACATTCTGTAAATATATGAGAAATCGGTAGAATCCATAGAGGCCCTTCTTCGGGTCGCATTCCGACGGGCGACCGTTTCGCTCGCCGCCAGGCGCCTGGAATTCTTTTTCAGGGCCGCCGTACGGGGTGTGCGATCCGTCCGTAACACTCCCCCCGTGCAGCTAGTCTGCACCTGAATTCTCGGGGACGGGTCGCGCGCCTTCTCTTCTTATTACCGCGATCTTTGCGGCCGGCCTGGTGTAGACCCCCCTAGGGGTCTTTACCTCCACGACTCGTACTTGGCCGTCTGCTGCTTGGTCGGCTCGGGTCACTATTCCCCGCGGCCAACAGTTCCTCGGCAGGTTCGGGTCGACAATTACGACCATGTCGTCCTTCTGGATCGGAGGCGCGGGATCGCGCCATTTCTTCCGTTGGGCCAACGTTGGGAGATATTCCCGCAGCCAGCGCCGCCAGAACATATCCGCGGATCTCTGGGCGATCCGCCACTGTTTGCGAAGGCAGGCTCCTTCGTCGTCTTCGTCGTAATGCGCCAGCGTGGGGTGCGCATTAGCGGTTCCGATGAGCAGGTGGTTCGGGGTGAGGGGTATAGCTTCCTCGGGCTGCAGAGTCACCTGTGTAAGTGGACGGTTGTTAACTGAATACTCTGCCTCGGCCAGTATCGTTTTCAGGGTCTCCTCCTTCGGAGCCTGTTCGTTTAAAGTCGCCTTGAGAGCTCGTTTTACCGACCTAACGAGCCTCTCCCATGCCCCACCCATGTGTGGGGAAGATGGCGGTATGTATTCCCATCTTATGTTCCGAATTGTCAGCTCCGCCAACAATTTTCCATCCTTCCGTAGTTCCGTCACGGCGTCGCGCATCTCTTTGTCGGCGCCGTGGAAATTGGTCCCGTTGTCGGAGTACAGGGCGATGGGGCACCCTCTCCGGGAAATCATCCGCCTCACTGCCATTATCGTGGAGTCCGCTTGCAGTGAGGACGCGAGTTCTAGGTGGATGGCGCGTGTAACCATACACGTAAAAAGAACGCCATAACGTTTTTCCCGTCTTCGGCCGACAGTCACGGCTATCGGCCCGAAGAAATCTACTCCGCAGTGCGCAAAGGGCGGTGCGCCGTACGCAAGCCGGGATGCGGGCAACTGTCCCATCAGTGGGATCCTTGGTCTGCTCCGAGCTGTCTCACATGTCTGACATTCCCGTGATATTTTCTTAGCGGCGTCCCTCAGCCGCAGGATATGATACTTCGTTCGTAGGTCTGCTACAGTTCTTTCTGTTCCTGGATGTCCACCTTTCTTGTGGACATGTTCAATCAATAGCCGCACATATCGGCATGCTCCGTCGAGGACGGGTGGGGCAGTGAGGCCTGCCGCGAATTCGGACGCGGCCTTAAGGCGTGTACCCATTCGTATTATTCCATTGCTGTCCAAGTACGGCGTCGCGGCGTACAGACGGCTTCCGGGCGGGCTTCCCTTTCCCTCCCGCAGCATTTGCAGCTCGTCTTGAAATGAGCTTTCTTGTGACCTCCTAATCCACATGTTTTCAGCGTCCTGCATCTCCGCGGCGCGCAACTCAAACCCCCCTCCGGGTTGTCCTGTGACCGAGTGCCGCCGGCATCTGGAGATGAATCGTAGTACCCAGGCGGTCGTGCGCACCAGCCGGGTCCAGGAGGAGAACCGCTCCACCTGCGGGAGGGCCTCCTCGTTCCTTGTGTGTCCGACAAACTGTCGAACCGGTTTTTCTTCGAGCGCTTCTGCGCTTGGTCTCGTTCGCCCAACTTTCTCTGTGGGCCATTCTGTCTCTTCCTCCCTCAAGAAACGCGGGCCCCCAAACCACAGTCCGTCTCTTGAGAGGTCAGGGGTCCCCTTGTCGCGGGTTCCAATGTCCGCCGGGTTTTCCTTTGTGGGGACCCATTTCCATTCTTCACGCGTGGTCAACTCATCGATCTCTCCCAATCGATTGGCCACGAACGTTGCATATTTCAAAGGATCATTGCGTATCCAACACAGCACCGTGCTGGAGTCCGTCCAGTAGATCGTTCTTACTATCCTCGCCTGACTCTCCCTTTTGATGGTGGCAGCCATCCGTGCCGCCATCAGTGCCGCCTGTAGCTCTAGGCGCGGTATGGAGAGCGGCTTCAGGGGGGCCACTTTCGATTTGGCCATCACGAACGCCGCGTCGCCGGCGTTCACAAAGTAGGCTATCGCACAACAAGCCTGTTCAGATGCGTCGCAGAAGATGTGCAGCGTCACGAGTCGCCCTTTAGACTGTAGCACACATCTTGGTATTCTGCATTCGTTGTTCTCCATCAGCCGGCGCCACTCTGACCATCTCTCAGAGTGCTCCGGCAACAGCGTCTCATCCCAGCCCGTCTTTGATCGCCAGACGGCCTGTAGGATAATTTTTGACCGCACGGTGAGGCACGTAATAAAGCCGACCGGGTCAAAAATACTCATCGTCGCGCTCAGCATTTGGCGCTTGGTGGGGTTCTCGGGGATCGAGGCCATCTCGGTCCCATATTCGAAGAGAAACGTGTCGCTCCTGGGGTTCCACATTAAACCCAGGACTCTTTCCGTTGTATTTGCTTCTCCTATTCTGATGGCATTTTCCGCCTTTTCCTTTTCCGCAATGCCTTTCAGGACTCCTGGCTTATTAGACGCCCACCTCGTGAGCTCAAAGCCTCCCCTTAGGAGCACCTGCCTCAGGCCATGTATGAGGGATGCGGCCGCTTCTTCGCTGTCGGTCGCATCCAAATAGTCATCCATATACATTCGTCCTTGTATGGCCGCCGCGGCGGCCGGAAATTCGTGTGCGTACGTTTGGGCGACCTTGTCGCGGACAAACTGGGCACTACTGGGCGAGCATTTCGCGCCGAACATCATCGATGTCAACATGTACGTTTCGGGTTCATCCCGGCTATTCGTTCGCCACAGGAACCTTTGCGATGGCTGGTCAGCTTCATTGATCCTAATTCGCAGAAACATCTCCTTGATGTCTGCGGCTACCGCCACGGCCCCTTCCCTGAATCGAAGGAGGTTCCCCAACAGCGAGGACAGGAGGTCTGGTCCTGTCAGTAAGTGGTCATTCAATGACGTCCCCCGGTGCTGGGCGGCAGCGTCAAATACCACTCTTATCTTACCCGGCTTGTTCGGGTTACTCACAGCGAAGTGAGGTAAATACCACTCCCTCGGGTGGTGCACATTCTCTTCTGCGGGGTCGAGCTTCACAGCATATCCTTTTCCAATATATTCACTTATCTTGGCCTTGTAAGCCGCTGCCAATGCCGCGTCACGTCCTAGCTTCCTTTCTAGAGAGTGAAGCCTGTTCAAGGCTGCCTGGCGATTGCACGGCAGTACGTCTCCGTCCCGAGCCCATAATAGCCCGGTCTCCCATTGGCCTGACGGGAGCTGTCTTGTAGTATTCTTCAAGAGTTCCAATGCGCGCTTATCGGTTGCGCGATTCCTTTCGGCGGTGGAGACGCCCAATGACTCCACGGCGAAGTTTCTCTTCAATAGCTCGTCCAACCCTTGCTCGACCCGGTTGTTTGGCAGATTGAAGTTGGGGTGTACGGTACCCCCGTACGTTACTGGCCCCAGTGTGGTCACTATGGTCAGCTGACCATCCTCCCGAAGCACTGGAGTGTCGATCGGGAACATGAGAGACGCGTTATCGAGGCCGATCAGCATCTGCGGTCTGATGACGCGAGCTCCAGTCCGCGCGGGCGCGCCACTTTTGTGTACAAGGTCCAAGTCCTTGATGGTCCTCGCCCCGATCTCGAATTCCCCGTTGTGATCACTTATCAAGGTCACCGTTACACGCTGCGACCTGTGTGTGTTGCTTTGTCCAGTCGCACCTTTTATCGTCAGATTCCTTGCTATCCCCGTAGCACCTATCGCGCGGGCGACACCCTCCTCGAGGAGGGTCACAGACGCAGCCTCGTCCAACAAGGCGAACACTTTTGCGGTCCCCCGCGGTCCCTTCAAAGTAACCGGCAGCACTTTGAATGTGACCGGGACCTCACAGTCATTTGTCCACAGCACCTGCGCATTGTCCACAACTTCCTCACTTTTCACGGCTTCCGCGGCACCATCCGTGCGGTAGTGCAGGATTCTATTGTGGTGTCTCCGGCAGATTTCACACTTTCTTGCTTCACACTCGGGCACCCTGTGCCCTGATTCCAAACACTGGAAACACAGTTTGGACAGCCGCACAAATTCCCAGCGGTCGTCCACGGTCTTCTTCTCGAACCGTTTGCATCGGCGTAAGTTATGCCCGCTGGCCTTACAAAATACGCATTCCTTGTCACTCGTCGTGTCGCGCGTCGCAAACACGTGACTCCTTGGCTCGACGCGTCGAGCGTTCTCGCGGCGGGCGGGCTCGGCGCACTTGTCGCGCTGACCCGCGCGCTCCTTGTCTCTGTTCCTCGCCACCATTCTGAACAGACCTCCGTGGCGCGTGATGCCGGCGGTGATCTCGTCAAGCCAAGCGGCGAGATCGTAGATACTGCTCCTCGTCTCGCGGCGGCGATCGCGGAACCAATCCCACCGGAGTTGCGTCGGCATCTTGGCAACCATCTCCGCTAGCAGCTGCGGGTTGTCGAGATAGCAAGCGTCCATCCCGTCCACGGTGGTGATGACGTTGCGTATCGAAACCGCAAAATCCACGACTGCTTCATCCGCGGGGTGGTCGGCGAGACTCGGCATCCTCCGGGCGTCTTCCAGTATCTGCGCGATGATGAGTGTCGGGCTGCCGAAGGCGTCCTCCAGCGTCCGCAATATTTCCGACACGTTGCGCGGATACAGTAGCAGGCCTGCTACCATGTGACGCGCACGCCCTTCCAGTGCGCGCGCCAATCTTCCGATGTTGTCAGCGTCCCCTATCCCCCATCTCTCAGTAGATTGGAGATATGCCGCGTTGAAGCGGCGCCATTCCCTCGGGTCTCCGCTGAACTTGGGCAACTCCGGCGGCTGCCCCGACCATCGAAAGTAGTCCCCGCCTCGGGGTGAGGGCTCCGCGTAGATTGCTCTTCCATCATCTCTGCGGTGCCGTTCGTCCGGTCGAGCTCCGTCGACCCATTCGCGTACCGGGTAGCGATCGCGTTCGTCCGGTGCGCGCCAACGCAAGCCAGAGGTTTCCATACGCCTCGGCTCCGCGTTGCCAGTAGGCGCCGGGCCATGTCCCCCGGGCGCTTCTCCTCTGTGGCCGGTCAGTTCGTCCCGCGATTCCCCAGCGAATCGCGTAGGTTCCGGATCCAACACCGGAACCGGTAGAGCTGCGGCCGATGTCCTGAATCCCGTTCTGGGCTGATTGGCGGCGTCGTCCTGCCGCGTTCGTAGGTGGGTGGATTGTTCGACACCCGCGATAACCTCCCCCCCTGGGGAGCTTACGTTAGCTGCTGTGCACTTCGACAACAGCTCACGGAGTTGCTGGAACTGCCTCTCGTTGCTGGCGGCTAGCTCCGCCATCTGGCGGCGCAAGTCGCTACTCGTATCAGTCCGGACTGAACTGACAGAGTCCCGATCCTCCTCACGGCGCTGCTCTTCGGGCTCCATGGCGACGTTGCGTCCCGACCTCAGGGATGCAGGCATCGTAGCTGGAGACTGCGTTGAAGGATCCGGCTCGAAGGACCAAAATGTAACCGGCGTGGGTTACGTGCGATGACTCTCAAAAATGTACACGCCTGGTCTTCTTCGGAATCTCCCAACTATGCCACCGTTGTAAGGGGTGACGTTCCAGACGGCCCCGCCGTACCGAGTTACCGAGTAAGCTGGATACGGACGGAGGTGAATGGATGTATGAGCCGGGAAGAGCGGGCACTGGACCGACAAGTCAACCTCAATAGCCCTGATAAGGGCTTTCCGAAACTGGTCCGTGAATCGGTATAATGAGGCGAAGCGGTCCAGGCTGGCGGCGCGGCGAGTAGTCCAAGGAGCGGGAGCGGAGAAATGAAACACAGGTTTCAACAGTCACACCAGAACTGGTTTATTATCAAAAAATGCGCCCTCTATATACCCGGCCGTGATCGCGTACCGCCCGACAGTGGGAAAGTACAGCCAATCAGCGGCCGGGGGAGAGAGACAGCCATATCTCTGTCTCTCTCTAATGGGCACCGGACGGGCTACACTTTCATACCGTACCGGTGCCGTTCCAACAATTCGTTATTACATTACAATTTACAATTTACAAGTTTATTTTATCAGTAATCTATATCAGTAATCTATTTATACTACTTAACATCTAGGCGCATTTATGTATTAACATTGTCTTATTCTTTCTTATATCTAATACATTCTGTAAATATATGAGAAATCGGTAGAATCCATAGAGGCCCTTCTTCGGGTCGCATTCCGACGGGCGACCGTTTCGCTCGCCGCCAGGCGCCTGGAATTCTTTTTCAGGGCCGCCGTACGGGGTGTGCGATCCGTCCGTAACATATATATATATATATATATATATATATATATATATATATATATATATATATATATATATATATATATACCACTTTTTTTGAGTTTATTAATGTGAACACTAGTTTCGAGAACTAAAGACGCTTGTTCTTATCAATATTTTTATACGTAATGTGAAAGTCATTTGGTACTTGTAATGACATCATAGATGGGCACTCCCAATACTGACCTCAGATTCCAGAATTCTAATGACCAGTCTTGATGCATACATCATATGATCGATATAACCGGTCATACAATATATATATATATATATATATATATATATATATATATATATATATATATATATATATATATATATATATATATATATATATATATATATATATATTTATATATATTGGGTTGATGCAAAAGTAATGACCGTTTTTTATGATCCCAGGTAAAAAAAAAATTTTCACAAATTATGAAAGGTATCTTCTTTTTTTATGATTCCATTGTATAAAGGATGCTTTCCCTCTACTTTCTATTCAGTTTTGGCCTGGCCAGAGTACAGTAATAACCCCTTATATTTTTTCAATATGTCGTTCGATAAAGTGCATTTACGTCATTGTTTACTTTATGAATTCCGTAAAGACAATACCGCGAGTGTGGCAACCAAAAACATTTGTGAAGTGTATGGAGCAGATGTCATCAAAGTTCGACAGGTACGAAGATGGTTTGCAAAATTCCGATCTGGAGATTTTTCGCTCATTGATAAACCACGTACCGGGCGGCCATTGAAGTCTGATGACGATGAATTAAAAGTCATAATTGACACCAATCCACGTCTAACCATCAGGGAGATTGTGTCAATGATGGGAGTCAACCAAACAATCGCATTAAGACATTTGAAGCGTATGGAAATGGTTTCGCTGTACGACGTTTGGATACCTCATCAAATGTCGGCTGCAAATTTATTGGATCGTGTTTCTACGCGCGTTGCTTTGAGTGCGAGACAAAAACATGAACCTTTTTTGGATCGTTTGGTGACGGGAGATGAGAAATGGGTCGTGTACTACAACGTGACAAGAAAAAGACATTGGACTATACCTGGACAAGCCCCATTAACAACTTCGAAGGCCGAAATCCATAAAAAAAAGTTATACTTTGTGTTTGGTGGAATAATAAGGGTATTGTGTATTTTGAAGTCTTGGAACACGATAAGACAAGTTCAACAGAACGATATTGTCAGCAATTATCCAAATTGAACATGGTCCTTCAAAAGGATAGACCAGAATTGGTAAACAGAAAAAGGGCAGTGTTTCATCACGACAACGCGCGACCACATGTGGCTATGATGACCCAACACAAGCTAAATGAGTTAAATTGGGATGTTATCAAGCATCCACTGTATTTTCCAGATCTTGCTCTTTCTGATTTTTATTCATTCCGATCACTGCAAAAAAATTTAAATGATGAAAAAAATTATTCAATAGAGCAGGTAAAAACATCCCTTACTTCATTTTTCGCATTAAAATCCACGGAATTTTATACTACCGGTATTTATAAGTTGATAGAAAGATGGGAGAAGGTTATAAGAACTGATGGAAATTATATAATTTATTAAATAAATAATACACAAGAAAAAAAATATTAAAAAAATATATGTAAAAAACGGTCAAAACTTTTGCATCAACCCAATATATATATATATATATATATATATATATATATATATATATATATATATATATATATATATATATATATATATATATATATATATATATATATATATATGTTTGCAAAGACAGAGTGGTGTGGCGTTCGATTCTCTCTGCCTACCCCTGCGGGGAAGCGGCGTGATGGTTAGTTAGTTAGTTAGTTAGTTATATATATATATATACAGTGGGTGGCCAAATTATTAGGGACACTTGTACTTTTTTGTAGTTTTCAAGTTTAAATGAATTTTTTGGTCAAATTAATTAGTTATAATTATTTTTTCTTATGTACTTTTGTTGCTGGTATCATAATTATTGTTTTGAAGATGTATCAATACTGTGAAATACCATAAAAGTAAGTTTTTTTTTCATTTGGATGTTGATAAGTGAAAAATGATATTGGTGTGAGCTCAGTTAATATTTTTTTAAACCATTTTTGTGTAAGTTTTTTGAGTTCAAGACCATAAAAACGTAAGTGTTGTTTAATAATTTATTAGTTTTGCTAATTCAATAAGTTAATTTCATTTAATTTTCAAGTATAATTCAATTTAGTTTGAACTGAACTATAATATTCTCAATTTAAGTATGGGCAAGTTTTCAAACAAATCTCCGAAAAAATGTAGGGAAGTTATAACCTTACTACTTCATTCCACATATTTCCAGAAAGAAATAGTAGCACTTACAGATGTTTCGAAGTCAGGAGTCCATCGGATATAAAGAAAAATTGATAAAAACCTGCATCTAGAATCAGCCCGCGTCGGAAAAAAAGGCAGAAAAAGCATCACAACTCCACGTGGTGCCCATAAAATCAGGGACATCTATTTCCAAAATCGTAAAAAGTCTGTTGATTGTCTAATTGTTGTTGATTTCTGTTGATAAACGATGAAGGAATCAACGTATCCAAAAGGACAGTTCAGAGACGGTTAGTTGAAGTAAATCTAATGGGTCGACGTCCAACCAAAAAATTACGCCTGACTGAGGTATGAAGAAAAAACGACTCCTATGGGCCAAAGAACACCGGAATGTAACTGTTTCGAACTGGATTCGAATATTTATGGCTTGTATTCGTAAAATAAATTAAGAAGATAAAAAATATATGTATTTTTGCAATTACGGTAATACATTACAGGTCTGCTTCTTGGACGAGTCAACATTTAAAATTTTGGTGGGAAAAACTTCATTTTTCCGACGTGGCCCAGGAGAAAAATTCCACCCAGACTGCCTTGTGAAGATGGTTAAAAATACCCTGTTAGCATAATGTTGTGGTCCGTAATCTCATTTAAGGGTATGGGATGCCTCTTTATCATGGAAGGGACCATGAGGCAAGACCAGTACCAGTGAGTACTGAAAAGTCGACTCCAGCCGAGGCTCAAGAATGGTTCCCTGGCGATGAAGAGTATGTGTTAATGCATGATTCGGTATTGCGTCATAAAGTCAGGAGTGTTATCACATTCCAGGCTGAAAAAAACCTCTGTGTTTTGCCTTACCCGGGGAATTAGCTGGATATGAACCCCATTGAAAACCTTTGGGAAGTATCGAAACGTGAGATTGCTAAAGAAGTCATCACCACCAAGCGGCAAATGATAGAAACTCTTATCAGAGTATGGCATAATAACCCTAATATCTGGCACAATGCAAAAATTTGCATTAAAAAGTATGTCCTGACGTTTGGAGGTTGTAATCGCAGCAAAGAGTGTTATTACTAAAAATTAAGATTTTTTCAAAATTGTTGAATAATCACTTTTGTTGATAAAAAATAATTGGTATTATTAAATCCATGATAATATACTTTTTAAATTCTTAATAAAGCACACCAATCAATAAAAAAATATTCAAAAAACCAAATTATTTGCTCATTAAATTCATTTAATAATGAAAATTACAGGAAATTCGAAGTGTCCCTAATAATATGGCCACCCACTGTATATATGTATATATATATATATATATATATATATATATATATATATATATATATATATATATATATTACTTATATATTACTACTACAACTACCATCACGCCGTTTTCCCACAGGGGCAGGCAGAGA